>NW_011368952.1:212027-234473 GCF_000735185.1 Notothenia coriiceps | reverse complement strand
GCGAGAATATTGCTCCACTTTCTCCGGTCCCCGAGATTGGGCTTCCAGTAGCTCTGGAGAGAGCTTTCGCACCTGTGGCCACTAACGGTCATAATTTCTCTGCTTTGTTTCAAGACCCGCATCAGAAAGCTTTTGAATGGTGGTACTTTTCCAGTTGGTCTACCTGCTCTTCACGTAGCTCTGCATGTCGTAGTTTAGGTGCTTTTTTTTCTGGAGATAGGAACTGCTCAATCCACTCCTCCATATAAGTAAGACCCCCCCGGAGGTCGAAGTTAATCTTAAATGTTTCCATTTTATGCTTTGTAAGTTTGTTTCGTAACGGAAGAAATTTAAATATATTTATAAAACTGACAAGTCAAATCAAGCAATCTGATTGGTCGATAGCGTTTTTGCGGACCTCTTTGATTACAGATTTGAAAACATCGTTGCTTGCTTTAAAAGTAGCACAATTCATTATGTTAAACCTTCAAAAGTATCTAGATATCCCTGCCCTAATGCCAAAGGAACTGCACACTGAATATGTTTTGCCGTTTGATGTCTATGTCTGGACCGCTGCGTCAAAAAGGAGGGCTTCTGCCCCGTTACTTCTCCGCTGCTTTCTTGTTCCAGTATGAAAAGCAAACTTTTCAGCCCAACGGTATACTGTTTTTCTCAGACGCGGAGGGATACTGACTTGTTGTGAAAAGTAACTTACAATTCTACCCGTGGTATACGCTCAGTATATCACGGCTAAGAACCAATCAGATTGCTTGATTTTACTTGTCCGTTTTATAATGTCATTTATTCCCTTTCCATCCAACGGTACCTACTGTTGCTTAGAGGATGTACTTGGAGGTGACACATTTTCATCCTTCATTTCTGACAGGACCCTAGAGGAGGACTCAACTTTATTTATAAAGCACTTTACACACAACAAAGCGCACACAGGAAAACAAAAGAACAAACAAACACAACAGAATAAAAGAAAAATCTGTCAAATAATAATTATATTATTAATAATAAAAGGTACACAGGCACAGTTAAAAGCTAATGAATAAAGATGACTGCTGAGCATTTCAAAGTTTTGGGGCATTGATAGAGAAGGATGTGTCCCCACAGAACAGGGGCTGGACTGTGATGTAAGAGAGGGCGAAGCCACAAAAATCACAATTTCAAAATCAATTCTGTGGCTTAGAGGCAGCCAGAGAGGCATGGAAGTACTGTCATGTTCTCCCTTTTCTGACCTTGTCAAAACACTTTTTGCGGTATTTCTAAACTGGTTGAAGAAAAAAAAAAAAAAAAATGTGATAATACAAAAATAAGTTGCAGTAACCAAGGCAGGAGATTGTGCAGAGCTGCGTGACGCTTAGTTTTAAAACCCAGATGTATTTGTTTGAAACATTTAAACCCCAGTTGCATACCACCTCTGGTTCTTTTCTAACAGAAGGGGGGCCTATGAGGAGAAATAATATTGGTCAAATTATGTGGTCCAAAACAATAACATCTGGTTTATTCTCATTTAGCTAAGTTTGCAGCTATCCGGGATTTATTGTCTTGAGAGTGTTGAGGTCAGATAGTTTGTCGTAGTTATGGTATCACCTGCTCAAGGTGGAGGTTGATCTTTGTACCATCCACATAAAAGTGAAATCAAACATTGTGGACAGGAATGTTCTGCTTTACTCATAGCTACACAGTGTCTCCTTAATAAACTGTTTTCCAGAGTGTCATGGCCTGTAGGTCCACCCTGCATGTAAACACAGCTAGTGGTGCTGAGTCTAATGGACACTCAAATAGTATTATGATAATAGTTTTACTTGATCACAGCAGATATACAATGGGTGGTGGGACTCGGGCCATTAGGTTCCAGGTTTCTCGCCCTCTGCATTTCTTCATCCTCCATTTAGCATAATGACTCTCAAACAATCAGCTCTCGCATTATAATATGGAGTGTGGTGTTATGCAGAATAAAAGGGTGTTAATGTGGAGTATTTGAATATCCTGATCTGTAACCGTGACAAGCTTCCCAGCAGCCTCAGCAGCAGGTAGCTGCTTCAGACAGAGAGGCCAGGCATGACCTACATGCTTAAAGAATTACAGCAGTCAACAAAGAGGATTCTCTTGGATTCATGTTCTGATACTCGGATATAAGCCCACACTGGGGCAACAGTGGTGAATAATAACATACTTGTGGATGCATTTGCACAAGGTCTCCCCTTGCTGCTGTGATTTATAAGCAGAGCTTCCATCTGCAAACAGACTAGGAGGCTTTAAGCTCCGGGGGCAGCACCCTGTGTCCACTGCTATTTACTCAGCCAGCCGAGACCAGGAGCTCCCCTGGCAGGGTCCTGCGCTCGCTGTGCCCATGCATGCTTTTCTTACATTTACCTGTCTGCTCATGGGAAGGCGACAGCTACAGGAGGACGGCCACAATTTGCCACAGGTTGAGCCATCTCTACTGTGTCATTTCCCGCTGCTTAATAAATGAGTGAAAGCTGCAGGCTATCATGTTCTCAGTGGAATAACAGTGACTTAGTTTTATGAGCACTGTCTTTGCAAAACTCTAGTCACACTTTGAAGTCAATAAATCATCGTTTTAATAAGTGGTGGATGCATTAATTAAAGGAAAATCCTTGTGTAAATATTATAGTAAAAGCATGTAAATTCTAATTAACACCATCTTCATTAAAAGAAGGCATGACTGTAACTTGTAATGTTTTCAAACTATAATCACAGAAGCCTCTCTGTGTTGTACTTGATGTACTGTGAGCTGAATATGTGTGCAGAGACGCCGAGAGGAAAGGTGCTCCACTTTAAAGTGATGTGATAGATTAGGGAGGAGCCCTAGCAACAGAATAATTTCCCTGGTGACCAATTTCTGAACACTCCCTAAGCAAAGAAATCAGCAACAAGCCAACATGTCAGGCACAGCCTCACGCCAGAGTGCGAGCGAACATGCTGACTCACTGCTAATGAACAGCCAGAGTTAGAAATAATAACCTAAACCACGAATCCTAGGTCATATAGACCACTGACTGTCCTAATTAGCACTGGACCTTATGCACTGTAAGCAGATGTACAGGTTTGCACGCTAACAACTATCAAAATAGCTTCTGAGGTGGCCTAGGGTTGATGGGAAAGGAAAAGAGAACAGTGAGGCTTGCTGCTTCTGAAATCTGCTTTAGTTTTGCATTTAGTTTTAGGATTCCTGGCTTCGATGCAGTCAACTGCTTAAATGACTTTGGATTATTTGTTTTCTGTCCCTGAAAAGGCTCGGTTTTATTTATCATTTCTATTAGTCCTGACCGTCACGTCACTGCTCCTACTCTTTCTGTAAATGATTGCATTACTAAAGCAGGTGCTGCAGCAGTAAACAGCTACTGGTGTTCCCCTGCTCACCTTTACATAATATACATTTTATTTAACGGCTGAAGCTTTTAATTAAGCTAACAAAACTTGAAGCTGATATTTTTATATATAGCATGTGGGTATTTACTGAAATTGATTATCATTATTTCAGCATAACTTAGTGGTATTTATTGCAGTGCATTTGTGTCTCTGATTTATAGATGAAAAGGAGTTGCATCTGCCAAAATGCTCTCTGGGCTTTACAGGTTTTATTGGACATATACTTATCTTCGCTTTTTGCAATAACAGTCCTTTAAACAAGTAAATGACATCTGCATTTGCCACAAAGGTGTCAGATCTTAACAGCATCCCGTTAAGTGATTACCCGATGCATTTCACACCCAAAGATCAATACTCTTTAATGGATCAGTCAGGAAACTAATAAAACAGGGTTTGATTGATTATCCTGAAGGTGTGTCATTGCCACAGCCTGCAATGTTTTAAGTTGTAGCTGCCATCCGAGCAGAGGTTCAAGTTGAAGAGACTGACATGGCGGCCTTTCAGCTCAGAGAAGATAACGAGGCTTCTGGCTCAGGATCAGTTTGGCAGACGAGACTGGCTGGAGGCGCTGACAGGAAATAATACTCTTGTCTGCAGATTAAATTCATTTGACTTCATACTTATTATCACAAAGCCTCAAATAAAATCTTTCTTCTGAAGTTAATCTTAGTTTGTGTAATGCAGCAAATTGTAGAATGTGCATAATTTAGTTAAGGTGTTCGGATTCTCAATATAATAATACTAATACATTACATGTATAAATCACTTTTCTGAGTATAATCAAAGTTGCTTGTTTGAAATATGCTGCCAATGAGTCCATGGACAATCAGTACACTTTTTGAAGCTCTGCATTTCTGTTGTGCAGTAATTAATTTAGACATCCTTTCGGGTTTTCAAGTACAGAATTGTTTAAATCGGAAATCCAACTTGCATATAGTTGTCATTTCTTTCTCTTAACATTGGTTTTGGTATATAAGATCATTTAGTGTAATCAGTCTCGATATGACTGTGTGTGTGCCATGGGCAGGGCTTGGCATAGGACTAAAAATGGCCATGCTTTTCCACGCTTCATCATCTGTGGTTTGTGTCAGACCCAGACTGTCTTTCCAGTCAACTGGAAAGGTCAAAGCTGCGGTAAAAGATTTAAATCATCCCAGAGAAGAAAGATTCACCTTGACAGGCGGAACCTGAAAACCGGTAAATAAGAATACAAACAGACTCATTCCTCTTGCATAAAGCAAGGACAAACAGACCATTTCATTTCAAGGCGGATGTCGCTTGTGTTGCTTCAGAGGAAAAAGTCTAAATATTTTATCAGCCTTTATAGTCAATTATTAACTTTCAAAATGTGTGAATTATGTTTCTTTCTTCTCTCAGTTGAAAGACTCACAAAGCCCTTGTTTGTACAATCATCATACGAGCAGACATGTTTTATCTTTCTCTTTCAGATCTATTAATTTAGTTTTTAGTTCTAAAACAAAGTGATCTTGGCAGGGCTGCTAGCAACAGAATGTTTCTAAATACAACTTGACAGGGTCAGCGGGGCAAAACAAACTGTTGGGCTTCGTTTTGGTACGGGGAGAATTAGACATATGCAGCATGTTAGTCTCTGATGAATCTCGGTAGTGTTTTGTTGTTCTATATTCATCCAGTTGTTTGCTGCTGGTGGAAATGTTTTCCCTTTTTTTTCATTTGTCATTTTAATATATTAATGCTGTGGCCACCCCTTTTGATGAATGCAGGAACTAAAGCACGTATTCAGCGGCTTTTGAGGACAACTGGGACCTTTGAAAAAAATCTTTCCTCTTTACTGTTTATTAATATACTAAAAAAGATGAATGTGAAATAGGTAATCTTACAGCAAGGCCTATGTATCATAATGTATTTGCTCACAGAAGGAAAGAATAATGAAACTATTTTCAGCTATAAAGCCATGCCTGAATAATATGTCTGCTGCAAAGTGCTACAAAGCAACAACTATTACAAGGTGGTTACTTTTTATAATCATCTTGGAAAAGACAGCCATAAATATACGTAGTTTTTTTATATATATTTATAATAAGCATTATGATTCTCTGAATGTTGTTTTGTTTTCTGTATATGTCCCTTGTGGTTGTTGGGATATTATTGATTCCTGCTATTGATCCAAATGTGGCAACAATGACTTTGTTTTCTCTAGTTTTCTCATCATTTGAAAAAGCTGCCTCCTGCTGTTATGGCCTAGTTGTTTTCATATCCTGCTGAGTTTATACAGAATGAAAGCTGACTAGCTATCCAAATGAGTTAAATTAAAGACATATTTTAAAAGACTGAAGGAAATTTTTTTGTGTGAAGCCGCCTCAGTCCTTCGTTTGGATCATTGGAAGAGAAAGTCTGTGTGTAAGTTAGGGCTGACGGCGACAGACAGGATCAATCGACCTCAATGGATATTCATATGCTGGAGGTTATTAAACAGCGAGCGCTACCAATTCACATGAGCCTGATCCAACATTCCCTCAAGCAACATATGCAAACTACCAGTGTTATGGACATCAAGTATGGGCATTAAGTACTAATTGGCCGTCTCGCTCATTGCTGCAACATTGAATGATAGGGTTTCATAAAAGTCCAACAGCCTCTTTTATGCAGCAGTGTGATCGTGATAATCGATCTAATGTGCAGAGGGGTGTTCGAGTCTCAGGATAAATTGGATGAGACAGTTTTGGAAGTCAAGAGAAGTACACTGTGTGTTGGGAGCTAGAGCATTGTTTTATAAAACAGTGGTACATTAGCATTGAAGGGGTATGAACAAATGGCACTGTGAATTGCTCCCCTTGGGAATGAACAAGAGAAGCAGGGAAGTAAACGCATATTTAAAGCAAACAATAGGTATGCTTCAATGGTTACACTCTGTAGTGCTGTTATGTCGTACTTATTCAACGGAATATGTTTTTACTTCTATTTCTGTCTTTTTCTACACAGGCCTTCCCATGTATATCCACAGGCATCTATGGTAAGCATAATCTATCTTACTTTGTTTAACTGACTTCTTATTAAGGCTGCTCAATGAATCATATTTTAATCGCAATTACGATTATGGCTTGCAACGATTACGAAAACAACGTAATCAAAATAAAACGATAATTTTTTTCTTATTTATTTATTTTGAAATTACTTTTTTTGTTTTTTCTTCCAGTTGAATTATACTTAAAGTTCAGGGTAATCAACTGTTAAAAACATACTGTTCACATTTTTTTTCTCCAATAAATTGATGTTTTCAAAGTAAATGGATAATCATTTTTCATAATGGTGATATCAATTATTGACCAAAATAATCGAGATTATGATTTTTGCCATAATCGAGCAGCCCTACTTCTTATCATCACATCATCCACACTCACACGCAAGTTGGCGCAGGCTTTGTCTTATGCAGAATGTTAAAACATAACAACAAATTCACCTTACACCATGATGCACACAGACACAAGCAGGTGAAGTAAATGTAGACCTGAACAATGCTTGTGCTCCCTCATGGGACCAGGCCTGATATGCAGCAAGGCATCGCTGGCAATAAGTGAGTGTGCTAATTAGACACATTGAAAACATGCCAAACTTGGTGATGAAAACCGGCTTTGAAGTTATGATGGCAAAATATGTTTGATGCAGGGAGTTTATGGAATATAGTAAAACAGCATCTGCTGAGGAGAAATAATGATTTCCTCACCGTTCTGACATACTGCATACAGTATATACACCATCCATTTAATAAGCTCTAATAATCACAGTCGGTGCCAAGTATGCAGGATTAATAAATACATGCTAATTTGCATTTGCTGTCAATAAAACCCCGTCAGCAACAATATGGCCTAAATCCGAAGATGTGTCTTTATTTTAATATTTTCAAATTCCCAAGATGCCTATTATGTGCATTACAGAGCTTTTGCCATTGTTTGTTTAAAGCCATACCTGAGCCAGTAGGTCTTAAACATAAACAGGGATGTTTAAATGCAGTCATCTCGTGAGAGTCGTTAGGTGCTGTGATCACTCTCCATGACCATATTACAGCCAACATAATGAAGACCATTTAACAAGACCAAGAGTTCCCTATAGTGCAAACACGGTTCCCACAAGATGTTCCTATGTACATACACAAGGTTGATAATGCACCTGGGCCTAATGAAAAACAATTCAAAAGTGGTTTCCTAAACACCAAAGGAACTTCTAAAGGAACTGTTAATTCCCTATATGGGCTTATATCTTCATGAAACAATGATAATATATCTCTAGAACACTGTGCTTCAGATACCCCCACCAAAATATTTGAATATATCTTACAACAGTGTAATTGTGTTGTTTGTTATCAACATTCAGATACCATGGGATCATTTACTTTTTCAAATGTAGCAGGTTACTTTGTAAAACTGATTACAGACACAGTTAAGTTATCTAAAAGACAGACACTGATGAAGAGAGAATGCTGGTCTGTTTACATCACATGCAGACATTTGCAGCTAAATTGCCAAATGCAGGTGAACTAAAATCTATTAGGGGCTATTAGTTTCAGTGTTTTTTTTTATGTTGGATATGTTGTGTCGTTGGTTATGGCCATGATTTTATGATTATTGAAATGTATAGTTATGTTTCATATGGGTGTTTCCATAGAGCTAGTCTCTTTATTTTTCCCTCAAAGTGCACTAGATTGATGCATTTAACTCCAAAAGAAAAAATCTTGAAGTCAATGGAGAGAGAAAAAGTATCTTTCGATCCCGTTTGAATTGTGCCATGAATTACACATATGATGTTTGTTAAAATTAAAAAATAATTTCCATGTAAAAAAAGTCACAGTTTGTCGTAAAACTGTTGAAATATAAGACTATGAAAAATATGCAACTAGAAAGACTACAAATCCCAGAATCCCGGTCCTGCATTCTGGCTCTTACGGAACCGACTAACTCCCCTTGTGTGTATATGTACAGCTCTCAACATACCCAGACTTGCAGTGATTTGCACCTCATTTAATACTGAAAGAAAGAAGTGAAATGTGCCAAAGTGACGACCGTCTTGGTGTGTGGTGTGAAACGGGAGATGTAGTTCATTGAGCGGTTTCACACAAAAAAAGTGTTACTTCACAGTTTTACGACACATTTAACAATTTTTTGACTTGCAAAATTATCTTTTAAATTGGCAAACATATGTGTAATTCATGGCACAATTCAAACGGAATCGAAAGATAATCTTTCTCTCCCCATTGACTTCAATACTTTTCCGAAATAAGATCCCCCCCCCCTCGCTCCAATGACCATTAGACAATTTAGTAAGGTAAAAAACAAAAACGCCTCTCAGACGCTCTTCTGTTTACTTTTTTAATAAAGAAAAACAAATGGTATAAGATACACGGATTAATCTCCCTCCATCATGTTGATTTGAATCCAAAGTTCTGAACATGAGCTCGACCTTCTGAGCCAATCACAGCGCGATAATGACCTCCCTTCCGTTTCCACTGTACTTTCTCTCACACATACATATATTGTCTTCAGACATGCATATATTATTTATAATATTAAATGTAAACATTGAATGAATGTGCATGAAAGCAAAATGTATAAATATGAGCGTTACAATATATGAATATGAGAGCAAAGAAATAAGATAATATGAGAGCAAAATGTATGAATGTGTGAGTGCATATATATATATATATGTGAGAGTGAAAATGTATGTATGTAAAAGGAGAATATATGTACTGTATGTGTGAGAGGACCAGTATGAATTACGGCCTGTACGGCCCCTCATAAAAATCTTCACTGGTGATTATTTGTATTTTGATAAACATCATGCATGATGTTCTACCTCTGTATGGTTACAAGCATGTCTCATTGTGTGATGCAACTACAGTAGCCAATCACAGCCTGACATGAATCAAAACTAAAACATCAGTGGAGGTTGAGCACCTGGTTCTTTGTGCATTTCAGCTACACATGTCTGCAGTGCCAAATATTTCTTAGAGTGCAAAAGAAAGTGTCGTCTGCTGAAGATAATATATTGGTTATAGAAACACATTTATAAATTCAATAATGCACTCTTTATACCACAAGTCAAAAAAGGCATTCAGCTTAAACAGTGCCTATCACAACACAATCCTAGAACACAACAACTAGGCATATATGTGAATAGACAAGCCAGATGTCTCATAATCTACTATTATATTATTAGATTCCTATTATGTAAATATATGTATTAGTTTTTCTCTCATTTGTTACTGCATGAGTATACAGACTATTCAAAATACAATAACTTATCAGCCATAAGGAAACAACAAAAAGAGTATTTTTTCTTCTACCTTACAACAGTTTTTCTCTGAAATGTCACAACAAAGGATTCAATTTCCTTCCTAAGTTATTACTCTTTTTTCTTTATCCACCCTGCTTCATGACTAACAGGCAGCTGTCCCAAAGTACACACTGTAACGTCCCCACACACTCACTGATAACCAAATGACATAGATAAAGTCAAACCAACGCTATTGATGTGCTTATTAATTTATTCCAGCCATAAACATGCTGTAACAAGAAACTTCTTGGCATAAAGTATCTATCACATTGTTAAAATCCACGGTGCGGAATAAATAAATAGCTAATTATTGTGCACTTTGTTAGGAGGCTGTCCAATCAATAGATAAAACATACACTACACTATACTATATGAAAACACCCACACTATATCACTATATGCATATAATCATACTCTGAGCTCAATAGAAGAACTCTTCACTCTAGCAATATTTTACTTTTTCCACCAATCACTTTTGTAATTCACACATTTGAATCGATTTGAATGCATAACTCCTCATAATTTCCTCTCACCATCTCACCTGCAATATTTCTGCCACCTGTCTATGCACACATAACAAGATGGATATTACTGATGTATTAATGATAAGAGGGGCAAACATTTCTTTCCCACTCTTCTCTTATTCTGTCTTATCTCTTCCATCCTTTCTGGTTATTTTATTGTGAATTTTAGAGTCAGTGATGATACATTTAGCAGTCATTTCTGCAAGACGCACTTCTCTTAATTTCCTGTTTTGCTTTGGAAATTCCTACCACACATTCTGCATACATCTGAACGGGCTTGTATGTTGCATTGCCTCTCGTTTCTGTTGTTTTGCACAAAACTGTGTGTGGACCCATTGTCAAATCCAGTTACGTCAATTGAATTGTTTAAGCTAAATACTGTATGTCAAATCATACTTTTACTTTAAAGGACTGCAATCTAGACAGCATCTAACACCTTTCATTCCTAGACCCCTTACCCAGTTTTATAAAGAGAACATTAGGACTCAGTAATATAACTCAAAGGTTCAACAAATCACCATTTCAACGTGTTTCTAAAACAATAACTTGTACTTTGACAGGTTGAAATAAAATATAATTTGAATTAAGTATTAATTGTAATTAATTAATTGATACATGCAGACACATTTAAACATGGATATGTGGCATTTTAGAGCAAAACGGCTCGAGTGAACTGACACAAGGGCAGGAGAGAGGGTCCCTGTTTGTACTGTACGGTGCTTTTTGCTGTTCTCTCTGGTGTCATGTGCTGCATTGCCAGTAGGAGCCCATTGTAGCGCAGCCCCTCACATCAAAGGGGTATGCAGCAGAGGGGGGAATCGGGAGGGGGGGATTAAAAAGCCTGTTCAATAAATGGCTTAGCGCTTAGAGCTTCCAATGACTGCATCTCCACAGAACAATACAGCTGATAAAGACTGGAGATCTTCACACAGCAGAGGGCAAATAGAGGAGGGACTTTCAGAGGAGCTACAGTTTAGAACAGCGGTGTGGTGTTACTCTGTACTACTCGTCCCTGTGCCCCTTGAGTACCTTGTCAACCGTTTTGACACGTTCTCTACATTTTAGATAACCTTTAAGGTCAACTTCCATTTCAGCAATGTAAACAACCGCTTTTTAGTGTGAAAGGCACATCTTCCTGATGTCTCTTTCTCTGTCTGTCTCTTTTGTATCTCTCTGTAGAATACACACAGATATAGCCTAGCATAGTTTTATGAGTGCACACGGTCATGTACCAAGGTGCTATACTTATGCACTTGACTTATTTCCACACTCGAAATGCAGTTTAGAAAAACAAATCCTGTGCTCCCAACATTGTGACAGAGAGGAATCAGGAACAAGTTATCCAAGGCCTTTGTGGAGAGAAAAATGGATTTGTCAGGGAAGCTAATGCTAATTGACACTCTCTCTCACGCCTCCATATTCCAGGAGACTCAGTCACCATTGACAGATGATGGCAGAACAGGGAGGTTGGGTGTAACAGGGTTGCGCAGGGGGTACCTTAGACGCTTGGAAAGAAAAATGAGGGCTCACACTGCGCTGACAGTCCAATCCCTCAGTCCGACCCATTAGCCACAACAGAATTTCTGCACGGATAGTGTATCGGAGGTACCACCCATAAACAAACTCGTGCCCACCATGGGCCACGAGGTCACCCGGCATGATAGAGGTTATTAAGTGCCGCTCCTGTTTGCACATCAATCACAGCCATGAGACCCGGGTTTAAATGAATTATTCCTTCCAAAGAGGAGGCACCTCTCAATGTCCCACAAGATCAGTGCCAAGAGTCCAACTACCTAGACCAAGAGAGGTCATATTGTCTTTTTATGTTTCCCTTTCTCCTCCTTCATCCCTTCCATAGATTCTCTTGTCTTTTTTTCATCCCACAAGTCTGTTTCCATCTCATAGTATGCACTCACACAGGCTGAGCTACCTGTTAAACCTTGTGTAACCAAACACACATAAATACAAATCCCATTCTTAGATGTACTGTGGACAATTCAGCCTTGTCTATTGCTGGAAGAGCACTTTCCTTGTAATGAGCTGTACAGTTTAGAGAGTGTCTGCTTTGATCAATCTTAGCATGGACCAGAGAACTCAATGAGAGAATGCAAAATCAAGGACATGAACATTACGTCTACAACTTTCCTGCATTACAAGCATTTATATCCCTATCAAAACAATCGTAGGCCCTGAACATGGCAATACTACTTCTCAGGATAAATATCTTCCTGTAGACCGCTCACCCTCAACCTTTGGCTCATCTGTCTCTGTGACGGATCTAAGGATTGTTGACAGAGGAGTATTTGGACCGACTGGTGGCTGTGTGAGATATGCGGATGTAATATGTAATCCACCCAAGCTCTACTGGTATGTCCCTGCTGCCTTTCTACAGTACTGTCCAGATCAAAGGTGTCAAGCTGCTATTTTTTCTATTCCAGCCAGCATCATACTCTGGCTCTCTCATCCCTGTCTAGGATTAAGAAGGTTGGAGACATTCATGGCACCTTATCTCTCGGCAGTGATGGCTCGCTGCTGGCTTGCCAGAGATGGCCGGGGCAATCCCCCCCTCTCTTAAAACCTCAGGTTTACTACAGGGAGCTTAGCCCAGCTGGGTTAGGAATTTCAAGGTACATAGGAGCACCGTGCTGTATCAGTGGGTAGCAGAGTGTGTGCTCAGAGGGAACCGGAGCTGTGTAGCCCATTTAACTGCAGTCACACAGCGTGCATTCTACTCAACACTAGCCTTGCTCTACCATTTTCATGGATGATAAGCCAAATGTATAAATACTTGTAACTCAAAGGACAATACATTTTTAGGCCTTCGAGAAACTTGTTTGATCATTAAACCTTCACATATCAAACACTCCAGAGGATGTTTTTAAAAACGCGTAATGGTAAATTTAGCATGTAGGACAAAGCATGGGCTCGCCTATATGGAATGTTTCCAAGAAAGGTCATCATCTGTTGTGCCACGGAGGCTGCTCTCTTTCTTCCCACCTCTTTTTCTGCCTGTCTTCCTCTCAAAGCACCCTCCCATCCCTCTTTGTCTCTGTCTCCTTCTGCGGGCTGCAAAGTCGGTCATGGTCACAGCACTGCCGTGTCCCAGTGTTGGCGTAGGAAGGAGCTCGGGGCCATTTGACACCCACGCTTTGGCGCCTAGAGTCCTGGGGCAGAACTCTGTCCTCCACCCCAGGTCACCTCACCTCTCCTCTGGGCACTGATGGGGTGACAACCCTCTTTCCCTCCTCACTTTCCAGATGAATACACAGGACTGCTGCCCTCAACTAGAGCAGCCCTCTACTGTGCTGCACTTAATGATTTCCTCCTGCTGCCTAAACCACAATCAACTAATCTACTCTGTATTACATAGTGCGTAAATGATTCCTCTCTGCCTGCAAGTTATAGAAGGGCAGACGTCTCTTTCTAGGCCATCACATTTTATTGTAAGGAACATGTCTTATGTATAATGTCCTAATCTACAAATGTAAAAGTAAATCTAATAACATTTGTAATACCTTTCACCATCAGATAAACACAGACATTTCATGTTTACAGTATGTCATATCAACACCCATAAGGATTTTACTAGTGCCAGACAAACCCAGCCTCGGGCTCTATGCTGCTTCAAGGTGGACAGCTCATCAAAATGAATGACGAGTGTTGAAATGTGAACTTGACCAACAGAAGCTGAGGGACAGCAAAGTGGGAACAACCGTACAATTCTTGCCTCAAGGGGAGAAAAGCTGTACTTTGTTGCTGTACAAAGAAAGTGCTATGTGCTGAAAAGAAAATATAAAAACAAAAACACTAGAAATTCTAAAGCCCTAAAATAACAGCATGTTGTGGAATCCTCTTCACAACACAAGCTCACTCAGGAAAAACAAAAATGGTGTGGTCTGCACTATGCTGGAGCCTACCCATATATTTGCAAACAAAGTATGGGGATGAATCATCACACTGATGTGAATTCAACTTGTTGACTTGGCTCCACTCGTTTTATCAGGGGATGCAGCTTCTTCTCACTCCTTCTCACCAGAGCAAAACACCTGAGCTACACAGGTTTGTTGTGAAAGTTAACTCTGTGAATGTAGGATGTGTAAATGTTGCATACTGGCAGAAGATATAGCAATGGGCTTGCTAGTTTTTAAAGCAATAAATCCATGCAAAGAATGCACAATTGTATTATTTAACCTGGTCGATAATTAAGGCAGAGCTGCATGCGATGTAACATGGGAGCTGCTTAATTATGAATTAATTGTTCTACCGATTTAACTTCCAAATCAGTTCCTTTCCTCTGGTTTCTAGTTTTGTAGGAATCTGATCAAATCAGGTTCCTCAAAAGTCACCTAAGTTCTTGCACAAGTGTTCATAAAAGTGTTTTACATATGCGTACGAGAAGGGCTAGAAACTCTGTCTCCTGGTTGCATCAGAGATTAGAGTCGGCTCTCTTTTTCTTCACATTAACAAAGGTGCTACATGCCCAAGATCATAGGAATAAAATATTTGAATTCTGTTTTAAGATGAAACTCCTCTCCCGCTTAAATCACTGGGCTGATGCAGGGACATGGATAAAGATGTACCTTTCATTTAAAAGGAAATGAAGCCAAGTCATCGTTCTCATAGAATTTGATCATGCTTTTTAATTGTGGCATAAAATGAGTCAAAAGATTAAATGAGGTGAAGAATACTAAAGGAAAAGACCTGCCTTGCAGTCTTCTCAGGTCAGATTCAGTCTTTATCTTACTAAATGTAATATGCTCACTACATTTGTTGTGGTCACTGAACCTTTAACTACTGTATTGGTCAACATCACTGGATGTAGTATGCAAATCGTGTGAGCCCACTGTTCCCCTGCTACCCTTTGTCCACATGGCACGTGCCGAAGTCCCTGTTCCCCTCTCTGTCTGGATGCTGCACTCTGTCCAGTGATGAAGTAGAGGAACCTTCAGCAGAAATAACAGTGCACCACCTGAGTCCTCATCAGCGGCGCTGCGCTGCACATTTCCCATCAGTGCGCCTCACTAAGACAAATCTCCCTGAGCCGGCCATATTCCCAGCATAGAAGAGAGCCGAGCCAAGCAGAGCAGGGACCCTGGAGGGCCCACCACCACTGCGCCTGACGCCAGCGCTCCACCTTCTGACAGATTAGCCTTCACTGAACCCTGCGCACAGCAAATGGAGCAAAAGAGAATGAGGAGGAGGCGTTGAGGGGGGGAAGATGTAGAAGTAAAACACTGGACTTTTTCATTTTGTGTGAACTTGAGCATGAAAAATAACCAGCCCACTCAATCCTACGTTTTCCAGCTAGTGGATTTTGCACTTCCAACTGAGACTCCTGTGGCCAAGAGATATGATTGAAGTGATGTTTGAGGGTTTTTACTGTAGCTGTTTTTAAACATATAAACATAGTTGGCCCAGCTGACAGGGACAGAGTTGCACACAGAGGAGAGGTAAAGGTAGTGGATGCTGTGAAGGAGACACATGATGAGAGAGATCAGCCGATGCACTCAAACGGCTGCTGTTGACCTTGGGCCGATGATGTTCAAGACGAGCAGAGTTCCTCTGGCAGACTGCCCCGAGGTGCACTGACCCCTTTTTCCAGCTTTCAATCTAGATCTCTTTATGTCATCTCTTTTCCAACATTTGTTTATCATCCTACTTTCCTGTTATCTTCTTCACTGGTTCTGTAGCTCACCTCTTTTCACCTCTCTCCCTCTCTGTTCAGCTATGCTATGATTAATAGGAATAGCTCTCAAATCAATAGAGCATGTGTAGAAACTCCACACTGCATAGATTAAATGGACTCAACAAATGCCACCCACTGCTTATGACCAGTTAGACCAGAATGTCCTAATATCATGTTTAAGGCCTGTTTTCAGCTCACTTTAGGTGACACAGTAAGAGCCCAAAGACGGGTCCTGACTTCTTAAGATAATGTGCTCATCTATTCCATTTGTTTATGTGCTTACTTCCCGACACCTCTCCCGTTGTGTGTGCTCTTCCTAAACAGCTGGTGCTATCTCTGTGAATCTATATTTCTCAGCTTTCTCGTCTTCCGCACATCTGTTTGCCTATGGTACTTGACGTGTGAGTTGGAGTGTCGGTACACCTGCATACGTGTGGAAACGGATTTTAAAAAAGGAAACATCATCAGACAAAGTGATATCGCTGTAAAGGTTACGTGTGTTTGGGGAGACAAGAGGAGTCAGGTGACCTGCAAACTGATTTGGCATGCTGGATTAGGTTCTGAGCACACAGCTCTGGGGGCAGCTTTTGAAGGGCAGGAGCCGTGAACGGGCCACGCACTGTCTGCAGACACTAGCAGAGCACCATAGGAGCAGACTGGCTTTCACTGCTCGCTGGTATGCTCCTCACATCCCGCTCCACACAGGGCTTTAACAGCATCTCAGCCAGAGCTCGGCAGCGCTTCAGCCCGTCTAACTCAACCACTCCTGTCAGGCTGAGAAGGGGGAGGAGAAGAACACCAGAAAGAGAGACACATCAATGGTAGTCAGATAGGTGAGGGTAGTGGGAGTAAAGCTTCGTACAGTATATCTTGACTGTCAAGGCAGTTGATTCAAAGCATTTACAGAAAAGTTATTGAGAGGCTTTGACAGTGGGGGGGTCTGGGTGAGAGATGAAAGAAATCAGGAAATGTAAGGCTTGATCTTGGTGGCTTTTCATTTTCTTTTCATCCTACTTAAAGGGTAGAGGTCGTCACAGTGGTTGTAAGCCTGTTTCATAGGTCATAGAATGTTAAAGTTGTGTCAATGACCCAGGAAAAGAAAAATATTTGAGAATGTGACCCATGCAATAACCAACAGGCAACAACTGTGGCATGGCCCTTGTATCAGTTGATGTGGGTTGAAATTGAGGTCTTGACCTCTGTCGTTAGAGGAAGACAGTGCCTGCTGCAACCTGCGGTCTCTTATGGAGTTCAGAGGTGAGGATATGGTGGAGATTGCCGTTTTAAATCAGGAGCCAGGTCAATTTGGAGTCAGGACTCAAAAGTATGGGCTATGTTTGTTTGTTGGCTTCCGGGCTTATCTTTGCATAGGACAGGCACTGTAAAGGTTGTAGCTGTGAAGCAACTTTAAACTAGCTCGACAGACCTGTGTAGAGAGTAAAATGCTTTCAGCAAGTTCGGTGAAAGGCCCAGAATAAGAAACTCAACAATAATCACTTCAAAATGAAAACAACTGAAACACTACTTGGTGACGGAGTAGAAGATTGTCAGTGCTTTTAGTAATGGCTTATATACTCTCCAGCTGAAGCAAGGCTGGCTGAAGGGCTTTTATAGTCAATAGCTCACTCTAAGTGTTGGCTCCTGGGAAGTTCTCTTCAGTGAAATGATCTTGAGATCAGCATCCAGCAGAGTCCTCCCTCTGTTGGCCTTATTAAAAATTAATCCAATTGCCATGTGTGTTTAGATCGATACATTCTGTTAACAGTTTGTGGCCCTTCTCAGCAGGTACGAGTAATAAATGCAATAGTAAGCCACATTGCTTTTCAGCCTCACTAGCTTTACTATATATTCCATCCGGCAAACTGCTAACATAGGATAGTGTGAATGATCACACATGTGTCATTTTCCACCTAAAGACAAAACAAATCAATTGTACCTGAGGTGGTAATTATTGAGGGTGTGATGAATATATTTTGTACTTTGCATCTACAGTACACTTTTGAACCCTGGTATGAGTCTGTGTGTGTTTACCCATCACTGTTCATCACACGTCTTGAACAATTTATCAGACAACTGGTGAGACAAGCAGCTTGTGCTTCTTTCCATTGATTTAGTAAAAATACTGTTACCTGTGGAGATATCGGTTTGTCTGTCTGTTCTGTTCGCCTGTCTGTTTTTGTCTCCCTCTTGTATTTGCATGTTGGATACTACTGGTATTGACACAGTGTTTCTCTCCTATAGGTTTTCCGAATGAGCCTGCAGCTGACATCGCTCTCAAAACCGTAAAGAGCTGGATCGACGATAATCCTGATATGGTAGGGTAATGCATGTTCAAAACAAATGGCTGTTAATCTCAAGCCATCGATCCTTTTGTGCAGGGAATGCTTTCGCTGAATGCTTTGGTGTGAGGGGAAATTATTGGACCACAGCAGAACACTAATTATTATGCGTCCCATATCAGACAGACATCTCATCAACCTGCGCCGCTTGATCAGCCATTTAGTTTGTGGTCTGGCTGCATATAAAATTAAAAGCCAGTCTGAGACTAATCAGGCCTTAAATGGTCTGTTGACTGTTTAATTGGTCTATGCTTGGGAGATTAAACCCAGGAGAACATCTACACATCAGATCAAATAATCTGAAATTGGTTTTGTGTTAGATGAATCATAGTGATGCCATCACATTCAATTTGGTAGAAAAAAGGCATAAACAAAGTAATCACAAGTAAAATAACCACAGGTAATGCTATAATCTACAAAACAGATCATACTTTTCAGTTGAGTTATTAGTTGAATAGCATAATAGTTATCATGATGTTGACATTTTAAATTCAAAGCAAATTGTGCTAAAGATTGAGCTTCATGCTGCCATTAGCACTTTACCTCAGAAAAGCCAATATTACTGTTTTATAATCCAGCCAGTGAGAAAAACCAATAATGTGTGTGCTTTACAAAACTACTGCTTGATTCTGATATCTGCGGCCTTGATGTTAGGCTACACCTAATGATCAAAGATAACTCTGAAGCCTTTAAAATGGTCTCATATTGTGTGCTTCACCCAGGGTGCTTAAACCTTTATATGTGCCTGTATTGTAACAAGTCAGCACTAATTAAGCAGGTGCAACTCCATGTGAAGCTGTTATTATAACCAAATTATAGCCAGAACTAATTTCAATACAAGCAATTATGAGGTGTATACACAGAGCATTTACAGCTTAATTATCACAAGTGAAAAACATTCACAATTAAAAAAGCGTATTTATCACCTTGAGTTGTTTTCATTAACAGTTTGTGATGATATAATTGTGTACAGGAGGCTGTTTGTGCATCAGTTTGTGAGTCAGAGAGTGATGGTAACCTTCGGGGGTCATTTCTGTGACCCTGCTTAAGTCTGTCACTGTGGTTTAAGGTGTTTTATAAAGCTCACAGCTTGATGTGCTACAGCAACCCTCAGCTGGTGTTATGGATGTTTTCAGCCCAGTGACTGTGAGCTGCTGGATAACTTTGCAGTTGAGGTGCTATGTTAGCGACACTTGTTCACTGCCTGATGATTTCTGTAACATTTCTGTGGGGAATCCATCAGCACTCTTCTGTAAAGAAGGTTGTATATCTTATTGCTCACTGTAAATAACCAGCTAATGTGAAAAGCTGACTTTTGTTGTTTTGTATCACATCAAGGATTGTTTTCTTGCCATACGGAGGCTGCAAAGCTGCACATAAGAGATGCATTGACTGATAGCTATCTGTGGTGTAGGTATTTCAATTGTAAAATATTACGATTCATGGAGAGGGGTAGACGTCTATGGAGGCTTCCCTGAACACTGTCTGGCAAAGCTCAGCAAGCAAAAGCAGTGGATCCTCCACTCTAGCTATACCCAGAGAAAGTAAGCTTTTAACAAGATCAGAGAGAATAAAGTGATACATTTTACCCAGAAGTACAGCAGTATTACATCGGAAAGTCTTCCAATCAAACTGCAGCAACAACATGCACTGAAGCAGGAGGTCTTCCCCTCACCGTTGCTCAGTGCGTAGTTGCTCTTGGCGCATCCCGAAACAGATTTTGTTTTGCAAGTAATTATCGCTGTTCAATTTCAAACAGACAGAAAATAGGATTCTAATATTTAAAGGTCCCATATTATGCAAAATATACTTTTTCATGTCTTTTATACATAAATATGTGTCCCTTCTGAGTTAAGAGATTAGGATAGTTTCTGGAAAAAAGATTATTTCTCTTTTTGTCCTGATCCATCTATTTAAAAACCTGTCAGAAAATTAGTTGATCAGAATTTTGGCCCCTTTGTGATGTCACCTTTGTGTGCACGTGAACGGTTGTGACATGACCACCTAAACAGAAAGATATGGACAAATGTATTGAGTATCCTATCCATGTGAACATTATTTAAGTGGGGGGGGGGGAACCTAACATCCTCTAGGGGGTCCGGGGGCATGCACCCCCGGGAAGATTTCTTTTTTTGATATTGAAGTTAAAAGCATCAATCTGGTGCACTCTGAGAGCAACATTAGCAGATCTATGGATACATCTCTCAACACCCATTTGAAACAGAACTGTAAACAGATTTTCTTTTTCTTCATGGATATTTTACAAATCACTCTCCTTTTAAAGTGTATTCTTGTTTATTAATAACAACTTTCTTTTACTGTCATATAGTATTTTATACCTGTTTTTCATTTATTATCTTATCTTTTTATAACTAACGATCATATACAGTAAAGGTGTGCCTTTACCTCACTGAGCTAAGGTTATCAGAACCTCTCAGTCTGTCAGGAGAGAGCTCTCTTCCACCTGGTTGTAGAAAAAGCTCCTTATATTCATTAGCATAGCTAGCTAACCAGATGCAATAAACCCTGGTACCGCCCTCGCTCTCGCTCACACAAAATACGCTTGTGCCACACACACACACACACAGCCGAGCTTGAGTGACACACAAAGACCCAGAAGTAGTTGTAGGCTTACTGTAATGTAGCATATTATTTTCGATGGTGTTATTGACTGTATGATCAGTATGTCAGATGAACAGATTGCCACTGGGCTTACAACTAAAGACAAAGCTACACAAAAACGGCGGCATGTGTACGACTCCTTATGGGTACTGTAATTTTTGAAGTGCTGGAGTGGTGTTCAGGCAGCACTACAGCATGTGATTACACGATACGCTCGTGTTCTGTTTAAGGAACCTGTCCTTGGCTGCGTTGCATGCATGGCTTCCTTCTGCGCTCTGGCGGCGGTCTCGTCCAGGATCCGAAAATACTATTTAAATATTTTGCACACTTATTCCTAGTGTGCCACTGGTTACGGTACCGCGTGCCAATGGTGGCACGCGTGCCTAGGGTTGCCGACCCCTGCATTAGGCAATAACCAACCAAGGTAACACCCGCACCTTGTCACCTGAATCTCCTCAATATTGTGAGTTTTTTAAACCAAACAACTCGCAGAGGGACGCTGGGAGTGGCAGCTCATTTGTATTTAAAGCTACATTCAATGTTAAGACGAATGCCACGTGCTTTGTCTGATATGTTTAGAAAAGCAATTCATCACCGCAGCATTTATTCGATTGACCAACCCAGTGTCAACATGATTGATAACTGACATGAATCTGTTTCAGGCTTCGTGTCAAAATTATGAGCCGACTGCATGTTTTATACAGAGCTTACACTCATTAAACATAGGGGGAATAGAAGCCTTGAATGTACTGCACACTATTGAGCAGGTTGTAACACAGATTGCAACCAGCTTTCCAAAGATAGAGGGAGAATGAGAGGTTTGAAGCCCAGTTTATAATGCATGGAACAATAGGCCTAGATTGCTCAGTGCGCTCACCTCCAGCTCTGCTCCCGGCCCCGAGGAGCCTGTGACGTGGGCGTCCGCAGAGACGAGTAATTTCAGGGCCATGATAAGCGCTCTGCTTTGGGGAAGATACTGCGCAATTGTGGCTGAATTTTAGTACAATGGGCTGGCTGTGGATCTATCACACTGGAATGGTAGAGTACAGGCTGTAGCCCCGAAACGCAACCCAGCTTTTCCTGTGTTTCTGTGTTAGTTATGCACAGGAGTGGCTAGTAATACAGTACATTCCCTCAACTACTGTACTCGAGTATTTCCATGTTGTGCTACTGCATGATTCTACATTTCAGAGACTTGTACTTTTTACCCTTAAAAGGTCCCGTGACATGCTTTTCTGGTTATTACCCGTCCCCTTGTGTGTTATGTAGCTTTTTATGCATGTAAAGGGTTGTCTGCAAAGTCACACAACCTCAAAGTACACCCTGTAGCGAGTAAAACTCTAACACAGAAAAGACCTGTCTATGCTGCCCCAGAACGCCTCGTTGGAGATTTTTCTTTTTCCATTATTTTCTTGCTGGTCATATTGAGACACACACACACACACACACACACACACACACACACACACACACACACACACACACACACACACACACACACACACACACACACACACACACACACACACACACACACACACTACCTCTTCGTAGGTCGTACGTACGACGTACGTACGTACGT
>NW_011368952.1:211177-212021 GCF_000735185.1 Notothenia coriiceps | reverse complement strand
GACACACACACACACACACACACACACACACCCACACACACACACACACACACACACACACACACACACACACACACACACACACACACACACTTTCTCAGCCGTGGATTTCCGTGTGTGCTCAGGTTGATTTCAGCGGTGTCTCGCAGACCCCACGCAGCAACCAGGAAACGACACCAGTAATACAGCTCACTCTGTCCGCTCCCCGAGCCTCAAAGGGCTGAGCAGCGAGCCCCGCAATGTCCCGCCAACACGGCACCCAGACCCCACGCAGCCTTCTCATCTGTTTTTCATTACTGGTGTCACTTTCTGGTTGCTAACAAACGCCATTGTAACACATACACACTGATGTTCAGCTGTAACGGTGGTGGACTCATCAGAACAGAGTGGGCGAGCTGACCAATCAGAGCACAGTGGGCTCATAGGGAGGGGGAGGGGGGCAGGAGCTCCAACAAGCCGTTTAGGACAGAGAGTGAATACACATACTATACAGAGATGCTGTATGAGAAACCAATGTGATTTTGGAACATTGCACAATGTAAATCTATTCTAGTAGATCTCAACAATGGAATTATGATCAGTAGAAATAGCCATGTCATGGGACCTTTAACATTTATTTGATAACTTAAAGGTGGGGTATGTAATTTATTTCAGAAGCACTTTTTGTTATATTCCATGGAATGCTCTTAACATCCCGATAGCAATGAATATATTAAATGCTTTGCCAATAAATACACAAAAATGTTTAATCTGTGGAAACTGTGGCGCTGTAAAAAGCACGACCAATCATCTGAGCCAGTTTAGGTACCATATCTGCACGGCCTACCAGATTAGCACGGGGGTC
>NW_011368952.1:167501-211144 GCF_000735185.1 Notothenia coriiceps | reverse complement strand
CAAATAAAAGAACCCAATAAAAACAGTTGTTAAATAATAGTGAAGTCACGTTGTAATAACAATAACTCATCTCTCTCGCGTTTTCTTTTTGTGATTTGCCAAAAGCCACTGTGTCAAGTGTCCTACTTGGGTAGAAGTCCGAAGTCCAGAGTTATCCAATATGGCGTACCATCTCGCACATGCGCACTGCAGATCGGGCAGAGCTGCAGATCGGGTAGTGACAATGGTACCTACACCGGCTCGGCTAAAATAACTGGATGGCCTACCTGCCTGTCAGCCTTCCATCTGTGCACAAACTTATCTCGTGCCCTCATTGGTCATGTGCGCGTTTGTGTGTGTTGGAGGAGGGGCTCTGTAAGGAAGTCTGAAGGAAGAGGCAGATTTTTTTCCGGTTGTGTATTTTCAAATTCTAGCGCACTCGAGTTGGTTTCTCCAAAATTACATACCCACCTTTAAGTCACCATTTACTCTGCTGATTAGTAATACAAACTTATCATCAACAAATAAATGATTATGTGTTGTTATAGGTTATATATAAACTACCCTACAGCTTTACATTAAAAACACTACATTACACAATTTATAATTATTATCAAAATATACATTAAACATTATTTTAATATGATTAATTCTGCTTGAGTATTTTTGATACTTAGCATTGTGTAATGCTAACACTTTTGTGCTTTTAGTAGTGACATTTTGAGTTCAGGATTTTAAGAAAATTGTTTTTATTTGAGCTAAAGATGGGAGTATTTATTCCATTACTTATCCAAAGAGTTTGCCAGGTTGTAGTTATATACACAATACCTTTTTCTTTAAATGTGCACTGATTGAAATGTACACACGTGTGGGTCTGAGGTCTCAGGACACTGTTACATCCCATTGCAGAGGTGTGTACATTCATTGTGTGTGAGCAAGACAGAACAAGATGGAAAAAAAGGAGGACACTGTGAGATTGATTAGCAGTGAGTTTATCTCTGAGGCAGGCACACAGTAGCCCTGATGCACTCAACAGCAAACAAAGGGCCCCAGCTCCAGCCTGAAATTCACTCTTCAAAGCATCTGGACTTCCATTGTGATAGAAAAAACAGCATCACTGTGGTCAAGGAGAGTAGATCCTTTAATCTAGAATGACTTGAGAGCAAGAATGATTCTTCAGATCACAATAGATGAAAGAATAAGGAAGGTCACATGCTTCCCTGTGTTCTCCAGACCACTAAATGAAATAGAACATGTGGGCACCTTTTGCAGTTCTCCATATGGTATTGGTAGCGCACACGCCCCTCCGCTCATCTGGCTTTGGTTTATTTCTCATTTTCAGATCACATTTTTTCTTTAATTCAGCCTTACATAGGTTTAACCTGCAGATGAAAAACGTAGTCTGACATTTTATTTTGCTGCTGCGGATGTGCTTTGGATGGCCAAGCTTTTTAATGAAGCATTTCGAGGTCCCAGCAGCCCAGCATTACTGACACAGTCTGAACACTAGAGACAGATTGGGAGTCAGTAATAAGCTCTGCTGCGCTGTGCTGCTCAGGACAGAATTGACGTGTAGAGATTTCACCTTTCAACATCACTCTGGTTTGGGTTTGGGTTTTAAGCACACCACTGTGCCGAGGACGCTCCCAAAACAGGTGTTTACATCCCTTTTCCTGTTTTGCGAATGATCTGTTTACCTTCGTAACATTTGTCATTTGAGACACCTGATAATGAATTCCATCTCAAGGCAGGGGTGCAGACTTAACGGAGATTTGTGATAAATGTCAAGTGACTATTAGGAATAAATGCAGTATATAGGTGTATGTTTTGTATGAATGTGTTTTTCTGTGAATTGATATCAGTTTGGAAAGCTGTCTGGGTTTTGGCCGATGGAGCTATAACATGAGGCATTCATTGTCATTCAGCTGAATAAGATGGATGGTTGCCGCTATCATGGCTATATTGTGTGCTTCACCTTTGGAAAATGTGAATTACATTTTTGAGTATTGTGACCAGATTTATCAAAAAGACATGGTAAGCAGACAGTTATCCACATGTGTATGTGCTCCAGGTGCCTGTTGATTACCCTCTATACATGTTGGTTAAAATGATGATGAATTGCCTCGAACACAAAGAAAATACAAAGCCAAAGTCCCACATCTTTTTAAAGCTAGCCTCAGTTCCATTAGCCTCGTCCAGACAGCCTGTTTTCAATACAGTTATTTTTCATTAATGTTTGTAAAAGGCTGAAACATAATAATGCATATTCAAGTGATAACCTGTTCTGTAGGAAACACTCATATCGGAGCACCTCCTCATTATCTCTGAAATAAAAGGGTCTCTTTTTTCAGTATTCAACAATACCTCTCGTGATGTAGCAGGCTGGGAAGATATGTGAAAAGCCCACTCGTGTTTCTGGTCGGAGGTTCTTACACAGTCAGACACCATCTCTGAATGCTCCTATCAGATGGGGGACTAAGATGTGTGTGCTCTGTGCTGGCCATTAATGATGAGTTACCACAGAGTTTCAAAGGGCACATTTACGGCATATTTTATTGCACTGCGACCAGAAATGAAGGCCTATATTGAATCTTTGGACTACAGATATTGTTGAGTCAATGGCTGGAAAATGTGCTATTCTCATTGAGGCTTTTTATTTATCTCTGAAAGAAAAACCTTTCTCATGTTTACCTGAGCTATGGGCACTGAAAAGGGGCCTATAACATTGTATAAAGAAAAACAATGACCTGGTTTATGTTTCAGCATACTGTAGCATGCATAAGGTTGCAAGCATTCATTAAAATGTAGTTCTTTGATTAACCTTTAAATTGTTGTTTTATTAATCTATAAACCATTTGATCCAGAAAAAAGTAAGAGTATATAATAAAAAAAGTCAAAAATTATAGTTTGAGATCATTGAAGACAAATACATCCAGTAAATGTTAACAATTGAGAAGCAGGAAACAATATTGTCTATTTTTGAAGCAATTGTCAATTGATATAAGAAAATACTTTATTTATCCCGAAGGAAATTCCTGTGCCAGAGTTACAAAAGATACAGATAAAAAGATACACAACGTTACAGTACAGAGCATCTTCCTTAACGGTTTCACATAGTGACTTACAGTACAGTAAATATATTTAGAAATTACTTGGTCATTTGACTGTCTGTCTATGATCATAGATCCTTGCTTCCTTTAATTTATTTCTATTAATAGTGTTTTTCTGTTTAGTCTTCCATTCCTTTGTTATGTCGAAAAGTTATTGAATTTGATTAAAAATAAATTAAATAATAAAAGCTATCAAAACAATCATTGCTTTATCTGGATTTAATGATAATATGTTCATATGTTACCATCCTGTACAGTGGTAGATACCCCAGTAAATCAAGCACAGAGCAATGAAAAAAGCCCTCTATTAGAAAATACTTGGTTAAAAGCTAGCGAGCAGAAGCTAACACTGAGTGGGACGGTAATTCAGCTCTCTGTGGCTGCATTGCCCCTTCATGGTGTTTTTATTGTCTAGTTTCCAATCAAAATACTTTGCCAACTGTCGCATCTGCAGCCGAACGAGGCACAAATTTGCTGCGTGCATGCCTCGAGGAGGCCGATGGTGCTGCTGATGGTTTGTGCAAACTGGCATGGTGTTCAAAGGCAGCACTGGGCTTTTGAAGTCAGTGTCTCGCCCTTTTTAATCGTTTGCTGTGACTGAGAGCATCAGGGAGATATGGCCAGATCAGGGGCTGAGAGCATGACTAAACACGCATATTGTACCGTCTCTGATGGAGACACAGTGTGACCTGAGATAACTTTATTCTCTCCTCACAGTCTCTGTCAAACAACATTTGATTTTTCTCTAGAAATGCTTTAGAAAGAGTGTGTTTGAATGCCTTATTAGTTTTCTCTGTCAGATAATTACTTTTTTGGCACCAGTGCTAATGCATGCTATGTAGTCTAATACATTAGTGGCATCCATTTGGCCTTAGGCAGTAGAATTGGGATTTTATGGCTTTTATGATCTGAAGATTTTATTATCTCGCTGACTCTGGATAGTAGGATGTGTGCTCTTTTAATCCCCTGACCTGCTGGTGAAATTAAAAACTACTAGTTTGAATAGATTACAAATGATATGGATCCAATTTCTGAACTGACACTAGCGAAAGTTATTTTCGTAAATGTTTCACTTTTAGCACTTTGTGTTATCTGAAGAGGGAAATGCAGTTTTGATTAAGCGCTCCTGCTGTCAAAGATAAAGAAAAGTTTATCACGAGCAGCAAACGCTACAGTATTTTCAACGTTTATCTGAGTGGTTTGATTGCCTTCAGAGAGAAATCCTCTCAGCACGAATGGGGATTAAGCCTATCATCTCTCTATCTTTTCCAAACAGCAAAGTGTTGCTTTACTCCTGGTAATTGCAGAATGAACACCGTATTCTCTGATGTGAGGTGACTTTGTGTCTTCTGTTCTGAGGGGGGTGAATATCGAGTGATCTGCTAATGTTCTGTCTCTACAAGAATGAAAATAATTCAATACATGAAATTCTTCTCATAGAATTGACTTAATCTTTCTACTTCCGAAAACAATAAATAATTGAATAGCTGTTTGTAATAACAGTTCTAACGGTACTAAAATCATAAGAAATATCAGGTATGCATAATGTATCCTAATGGGTAATAAAACCATCGCAATATACCAGTATTGACATTGACCATCATTTTAAAAATCTTAAATATTGATGTGATGTGAATAATACACACATGATAATATGGTGTTGGCAGATGTTAGGCTTTGAGGATTTAACTGTTCATCTGGTTGCCTTTTCACTATATATTAGTATAAGCATTCTTGTTATAGACTCTCTCTCGTTTCCTTCCTACGCATTTGCTAAAAAAAGAAGACAAAACGCACAATAAACAAAGTTAAAGATGAACATGATGTGAAACTTTTCTTCTGTAGTTATTGCAAAAATACTGTTGTGATAATCTGATATTGTTACAGTCCTAATCGGGACAATTTAAAATATATTTTTTTAAGGGTGAGAGAGGGACTGATATCTGATCCACATACAGGTGCTCTAGTAGGCATGCACTGTGCCCACCAATAAACAACTGCACTCCAACACATGGGGCAGTGAGATATGATGCCCTCTGAGTTTAGCTCCTTCCGTCGGTGCAGATACTGTAGTCCCACCTCCAAGCTTACTGTGCTGGAACGGAACAAGCTATCTTAATGACATGCTAATTGATTTAGCATAGCACAGATAGCGGTGGGCTGGCACAGCGTGATAAAGCAGGAGCGGTTTGAGTATTGGTTAAAAAAAGGACAGGAGGCTCATCAAACTCCAGTTCATTCCCTCTTTTTGAACACAATTTTACAGTGCAGTACCCAATGCTGAAACATGGATACCTTTACTCTGGAGGTGTGTTTTGTGTTTGGACTGTTAGTATACTCTTGTAAATTCCGTATATTACGACTGACACAAGTTCGGACAACACAAAAAAAAAGCCTCTGCTGTTTTGGCACGAGAAAACTCATCATCATAGCCGTTAATTATGTTGTCTATCTCCGGCCTGCAGGAACAGTTTGTGGATGGGAAACATTATGACCACTCCACTGTCCTCTCACTCACTAGTGCAGATATTAAGTCATAACGTTCTGGGACACACAAATAACCTTGGTTTGCTTATTGAAGTGTAAAGCAAAAGGAAACATAACTATTTGTGAATACGAACAGTTACAACAATATACAGTTGGTATAGTTTCACTAACATTAGTTTAATCTGAAACAAGTATCTAGTCTGAAAAATCACAATGCAACATACGCACAAGTAACACGAATAGTTTTAATTTACATAGTAAGTAACTTGATTCCTAGATCCAAAGTCCATATAATGTAAGGTTAAGTGACCAGAAAAACATGGACTCTGAAGTTTGGTCAACAAGCTTGTTTGCCGCAGCAGTCAGTTAATGTAATAAATATCGGTAATGTAATGTTGAAGTTTGGTTACATCCTCCATGTTGTCAGAATATGGGTAAAAGTACTGTAACATATTTAAAGGCCATACCTTGCCAGTAGCAATATGCTCAGCAGCTTACCTGTTCAAACATTTGTCTCGGCATGTGGTTGACGTTATGCAGCGGCCGCCTCTTTTTCACCATTAACAGAAGGTCATTAGTAGCCACCTCATCAACAAACTTGCTTACAGTGTGAATATTGGACTACAGTGCCGCGGGCTACAGTGATTCTGTATGGGGAGCACATATGCAGGACTTCCCGGTGCTACACATGTAGAAGGGGTTGAGTCTCGGTTCAGGGAGGAAGGGGTGGAGACCACCGCTGTGATTACTTTAGCTGTTGCTGTGTGATTGCAGGGCCTCTGGCATGTGATTAGGGGGAATGGGCCGTATCTCTCACCATCTCAAAGGGGGATCAAATCAGCCTCAAAGCCTGGCTTCAGGCAGTAGTGCATTTGAAAGTCAATGTTTTATTTCTAAGCATAAATGACTTGATCAGGGCACTTTTTTCCCCAAGGTTGTATTCAGAAGTAAGGGCTGGCACAGTTAAAAGGGCTCCAGTGTTTGCATATGTCCTGTGACACATATCGCCATTCATTTGTTTTTCTTTCGCATGAATAAAAAACATTGGCCAGAATTAAACACGCAGAAACATTTTGCCTGTTCAATTAGTTGGTTGTCTTTCCTTAGATATTCCATGTCTGCTCTACATTAAACCATGTGATAAGCAATTAAACGTGTCTTTGTAAGAACCACCAATATACTGAAAGCTTTTAAAGTGGAGATAAAGATGCTCATATTTCCAGTGACGCCCAATTGATTCAGTGAACCATAAATGGGTGTAAATGCTCTTCAAAGTTGTGTTAAAGGTTGAAGCTCCCGAGTCATGCTGAGTTCTGAAAAGCTGATCCCCCATGCTGGTTGTCTTTTCTAACAGAGAGCTTTCTATTGAGCTGCAGGAAGTGAGATGTTTAAAGCCTGGGGTCAGTGTGCGTCATTACCAGGTGTGATTACAGCCAGATGTAAGCAAGACTACCACTTCCAACCTTTGCCTCACTAACTTGATACATTATATCATTGTTTGACTGATACCTTCCTGACTAATGATTTTAGCCGTGCTGATTGACAAGGACATTTGTCTCTGTGGGACACAGCGAGCAAGGCTAGCACAGTAGGATTGGTACACGTTGTAACTCAACAGGACTTCGGAAATAAGGCTGGGCACTGAGGGTCGGCTCCATGGTGGAGAAGGGTGATGGACAGAACAGAAAGCACTCGCTGTGAGAGGGCTGTAGAGCGAGAATTCGGGCAGTAGATGCTTTAGTGTTTATCATCTCTCCTCGCTATTCTTTTACTCAGAGGGTCTAGTTATTATAAAAAAGGAAAAAACCCATCCAACTCACCTGCAGTGTAAAAAGTTGTAGCCCCGTTTCATCTCTGAATGGTAATAATACCTGTACATGTTGGTGAAGCTGTAGACGGGAGAGACGAGGCATAGAGACAACCGAGTGTTTACTCCGCATTACTATGCAAATGCGAAAATGATTAAGAAAAGCGGCTTACTCTTTCTGATGTTTATAACGGCTGTGTATGTTAACAATGTGACCCAAGCTTGAACCTTCGTCAGAGCTGTCTCCTCCTCGCCTTGGGCAACGTTCCCGGACCAGACACTATCTGCTGTCCTGCTGTATGCCCAGGCTGTCTGAAGTAATCAAAGGAGGGCAGCATTAATTGCTTGACCCTGGCAGGAAGCCAGGTGGTCTGGCACGGGTCATCACCTGCCCGGGGAAAGGTCGCCCTTCATCCTCTCCGCCACCATCCTGCCTCTTCTTTCTTTCCCTTCACCTTCTGCCACATCTACCAGGAAGTTACTAGGGGGTGCTGCAAAGTCACCCCGGCCCAACGCACGTCTTATTTCCCAAGCAGTAATGCATCTAACCTTAACACGTAATAACATTCCATTTAAAATAATAGCTGGGATTGGAATTGGGCCTACCTGCTTTCCATAAACCTATTTCAGACAATGGTCCCATTCCTATTACACAATGTCTGTCTCTATAAGCCAACATAAACATCTTAGAAGGTGCTGTTCCAGGAAGGGCAGGGGTTTGTCTGACTTATGGCTGATACATTCATCAAGCTTGTACGAAGCCAATATCACACTGTCAGAAGGGAGCATGTGGCATTCTATCACCATGAAAGGCTGTGACAGAACAAGTCCTTTTCCATTACACTCTCTCAGGGCAATCTCTGATATTGCCTCTCTGCTCCTCCCTAATGCTGTTTATTTCAGTTGTTTGCACTAGTGGATTCCATATAGCTGGATCTCCCTCTCTGGGCCTTAATCCATGCGAACCTAACCACATTTCAGCATTACTTCAGTCAGAAATATATTGAATAGTGAGGAGCTGCTCGCCTCAATGTTTTCTAAATGACTGTGAGCCTTACCTACAGTATGTTGCATATTTATTATTAAGCCTATATTTCAGTGTGAAATATTGAAATGGGGCCATAAACTGTATTTCAATTTAAAATCGATAAACAGGCAGACCTACATAAATCTCTGCACTCACCTGATTTCTTGATACAGCCACACTGCAGTGCAGAGCTTAAGGTTTTTTCCTCTTCGTCCAAGACATATTAAAGGAAGCTGTTGATGCGCCCTGCCTCTCCTATCCCTCTGTACTCTCTGCGTTTCCTATCTGTATTCAATAGAGGCCGTTATAAAGCTGCCGTCCTGTCAAGTGGTCTCTAGTACGCTCTTGTGTTCTCTCTGCCTGTAACACTGCATTACTATTTACGTAATACCTTTTGACGGTACACCAGTGTGTTCCTGTTCAACCAGCACGGCCACAGCAGGGCTCCTCTGTTTTACCTTTCCTCTACTTTTATGATTTCCTTTTGGATGGGCAAATGGTAAAGTGGGAAAAGAGTATAAACAATGTGTGCTTATCAAAGGCTTGCCAAAACTGCCCAATATGTTATATTTCACCATTTCTCTTATAAACTCAGACAATCTCTAAATCCTATGTCCAGTACCAGCTTGTTTCATCAACTGAACAAATCAATGATATTTGGGCCTATTTTTGAGTCACTGTTAACAATCCCTCCTGAGTGCTAAAATGAAAATGTAGCCCCCTTTATGAAGTCATTGGATTAGATTTGTTCACAGTTATGGGATAAGCACTCTCACTCTGTAATGTGAACACCACAGATAGAGTTTTTCATAAAAGCTTTGATGGACATCAAATCTAATCTGAAGGATACAAAGCCAAAGTATTCTGGCAAATCTGGTACGATTATCTGCCTTTGATGCAGTAATTCAGCTTTCTCATCTGAAGAGGGCAAACCTCAAACTGAGCAGACAAGATTTCCTCAAGGAATGAGGTTATACTGCAGACATTCATTCTCCATTGGGAACTATTGATTATTTCACATGTCTGTCTGGCGAAAAGATTTTTCCACACTTTCACGCCAGAGTTCTCTGTTAGATATTTATCTCGTAAAACCCTGAAAGTTCATTTTGCAAGTTAAATGTCGATTGCCCTTTCCTTGTTGCTTGGGGCCATTAATGAAATATGGCCACATTTTTATCCAACTGTTTCAAAGTTTGGAAATGTCAAAATAAAATGTAAATTAGATGAATTCCCCTCAGCTGTGTTAAAGAGATAAAAAAAAGACCCTTCAAATCTGATAAATCACAAACTTTCAAGAAAATATTGCCTTCTGAAGCTTTAGATGATGTTTGAATGTGTATTCATTAACATGCGTCCCATCCGGATTCCTGAAGACCCTTTATATTTATTGCTCGAAGTAATGTAGCATATTATCCAGATATCATTGTTGTGCTGTGATGAATTGTTGGCTTGTAGGGAAGCAGGATTGTGCCTTATTAAAAAAACATGCTTTAGATGAAACAGGTTCATCATATTGAACAGAGGCGGTTGAAATTAATGGATCCCACTGAGCCAAATGGGATAATGAGTTACCTTGGATATACTGATAATCACACTGATACGGAGAACTGAAATTATTTATTCGTTTGAAGTGCCTGTAGCACCCGCAATCAGCAGGTAAAAACCTATTGTCAAGCTGGCATGCTAATACAGTAATACCAGTAGTTATCAATGCTGCATTATAATGTGACTGCCATCAGTGTAGAGGTGTGTAATCAGCCATATGCCCATGTCTAACATTGTTATTGAAGTGTAATGAAGATTCCTGTCGACACCTACTGTTTGTGAGCATCCCGGTTTATTGGCTTTTTAATACTGTGCTTTCAAAATTGGCCATATATATTGTGTGTGTGTGTGTGTGTGTGTGTGTGTGTGTGTGTGTGTGTGTGTGTGTGTGTGTGTGTGTGTGTGTGTGTGTGTGTGTGTGTGTGTGTGTGTGTGTGTTGCAGATTTGAGCTAAACATTTGTTTTGATTTTGTGGTTGGCTATACTGTATGTTCTTGTATGTATAAAGTAAATATGTATCTTTTAAAGGGGCCCTATAGTGCTCATTTTCTGGTTGCATTGTTGTATTTTTCCCTCAACTGTAACATTTGTGAATGCTTTAATGTTACTCATACTGCCTGTGCTGCAGGACCTCTTCTGTTCTGATTGGTTAGCTAGCCGGCTCAACCGCTGAGAGATGTCCCGCCCCTTAGCCTATCACTTGTATAATTTGTTGGAGCGCTAATCATAGAAGCGTGAGTGTTACATATTGATGTCATTATGTCGCGGCAGTAACCAAAGTACTAAAATGTAGGCGTTTCAGTCAGGGGGGGATGGTGTGGGGGAGAGACTCCCTCTGAATGGAATTTTGAGGTTTTAGCCTTTGCAGACCATTTACATGCAGAGGAACTTCAACATCACACTACACGAAAGGGAAAACCCCAAAAAGCGAAATAGGGCCCCTTTAAGTGGTTAGACCTCTTGTTTTGTACATTATAGTTTGTTTACATGACATAGCAGAACGGTATCACTATCTGCACTTCTTTGTTGTTCAGGACAAACTGTTTCACCCTTTGGGGGTCCGAGTTCTCTTCAACCTTACCGTTGCTGGTTAAAAAATATGTCCTCGTTCAGCTTGACCTAACATTACATTTTATTTGTTATGTGAAAGTGACCAGTGACTCCCGTCATGTGGTGCATTCACTGTGAGAAAGGCAGGCAGTTGCTTTTCTTATTTATATTAAAATAATAACTTAATATCTGAATGATTCCAAATTAATATTCATATTTTGAATATTCGTTGACAGTTTACGGAAGAGGATTAGGGCCACATGATTTTTTTTTTGGGAGGATTTGAAAAAAAACGTTGTTTTTTTTGTTCTGAGAAAAAAGTCAGAATTCTGACTCTAATCTCAGAATTCTGACTTTTTAAAGATTAAAGTCAGAATTCTGAGGAAAAAAGTCAGAATTCTGAGATTAAAGTCAGAATTCTGACTTTTTTCTCCGAACAAAAAAAAACATATTTTTTTCAAATCCTCCCAAAAAAAAAAATAATGTGGCCCTAATCCTCTTCCGTAGCTATATACCGTATGAGAATTAGCTTAGGTTGGTTTCTGGCAGGAGGTCTGAGTAAAGCCGGTGCTTTATTTCAAAGCGTAACAACTATTAAATATGATGTCAGCGCGGCTCCCACGCTCACAGCCAATCTCTGGGTCTGAGATATTGTCCTGTATATCATAAAACAAGACGGGTTGTAATGAAGATAGACAGACTGTCTGAGCCATGACCTTCATAACACACTGAGTACACTCGAGCTCGCTTCACTCTCCAAACACAGTGTTTAGAGGGGCTCTTCTCTCCATCTCTGACACATCCTCTTTGCGTCTCGTATCCCTCAGATGTTTTCATAGCACGCTGTTTACGTAACGCTGGCTCCAGACTCCAGAGAAACTATTTACACAAGCCTTGTTAAAAAAAACTACAATGCAAAATAATTACCCACTCCGTGTTTGTCGCTGTCAAGACAAACTGAATGACATTAAAGGATGAGCACTGGGTAGCTTCAGCTTAGGCACTTTTCATCCTCGTCTGACTGACAGATTGGGAGAGATCTCAGAAAGACTTTGAGCTTTTTTGCATGTTTGAGTTCTCTCAACACGACCTGATAAGAGCCCATTCATCCTCTCTCCCTTCATCAGCCAGCCAGGGGTTGGACCATAACCAAATCCAGCCTGTCACATCATCACCTAGCCTTCAGACATACTGTTGTCTACGTGCTGCTGACAGAGGGCTCAGTGGCAGCTCATGGCCTGGCTTTAGCAAGGAGATGATTTATTAATGGAGTTAACAAAGACATCTTTCAAAGATTAGGTTTTTAAACCTAGCCTGTGCCTGCATGTACAGTATGCCCCTGAATATGTGCTTGTTTACATCCATTGCAACAGGAAACTGCAAATAGCAAACTAGCAAAGCGTTTTTTCGGGTGCATGCTGGGCCTAATATTGTAGGCCTGGGAGGGCTGCATCATCTGACAGCTTTGTGGGTTTTATGTGATGGAGCAGACTTATTTATGTCTCTCATCCTCTGTGCAGCTTCTCTGAAGGCCCATGCAACAAACCACAGAGGATGCACACTCTTGACAGGGTATCACTACAAAGCCCTCACACTCGTTTTGACTGGCAGCAGCCAACCTCCAATTTCCGAATTCCTGCCTCCATGAAATCTTACTCTGAGCAGGTTCTTCACGTGTTTGATGTAAGGATTTCATGGTGTATTATGAGTGTGCAACTAGTGGAGATTAATGCTTCACCCTGTGCCCTTGGATTTAGTAATGGGTCTTTGGATCAGCAGGGAATGTCTCCCTCTAATTGAATCATTTGTAAATTTGCTTTTTAATTAGTTTTCCTCCAATGTTGACTTTACAGCAAGGAGAGAAACCGTAACATTGCAATGCTTTGGTGCATCAAAGTATTTGTATGTTTAAACCTATGTTTTAATATATAATTATTTGCTGATAAGGGTATCAAAGGCCAATATTTGAGACAGAACATTGTATTTGTTAAATCAGTTTTATAGTTCACTAATAATGGTCTCACAAAAGGGCTTACGGACTGGATGATTTAAGAGTAATAAAATCCCTATCACAGTCATACTTCAGTCGACCGTTCATCTTGGAGTTGTAATTCCAGGAGGGGTTTGAGGATAAAATTAAAAAGAAAATTAAAATAATTTCAATTAAGTGATTTGCTGAATTGAAAGGGAAATGGCAGTGGTGTGGAAAAGGCTTTTAATCTTGGTGAGCCACCTCTTGTTCCATTACGCTCATATCCCCTGCTTATCTCACTAATCATTCCTCCCAATGCCAGCAGTCTTGGCGATTTTTAATGAACCCATTATGTCCCGATTCAGTCCACCAGGGCCAGCAGACACACCATGGGCTCATGAAGTGGGCTGGAAACAATCAAAGCACAATCGGGCCCTGGTGATGATGACACAGCCCAGTTAGAAACGGAGTAAAAATGCTCACAAAATTCCCCAATGTGGCTTTTGGGAGGTCAAAAAGCCTACAGCCAGGACTGAAAAATAAATACTGTGTTAACAAAAACTCTGCCTGCAAGTGGAGCCAGGGCCACAGAGTCTCTATGTCAAGCTGTTTGCATCATTACAATGTCGCCACTGGAGGGTTGTCAGTGCTAGGGAGGCATTAGTGGATGGTCGGTCTGAGTGTAAAAGACATGACTGTAAGACAGTAGCTCAGAAGCACAAAGAGAGACTCCAGCTGAATGTAGTCTTCAATTCAACACTGCCCTTACCTGTATAACAATGGTGTCACACTACAGATATAACAGAATGGAGGCTGTGGTAATAATAATACCGAATGACAGACATGGAAAATAGTGGCTGCTGTTACTGGTTGACAGATTATGAAAAGAGAAAAGGATTCCTGTGTTATAAATGTTGATAATGTAGGCAATTTGTTCACGGGATTAGTTGTTAAGTGCTGAAATGCAATGTTGTGTTTGATGACAACAAACACTCACTCACTGTAGTAATTGTCAGCCTCCTGTTCTGATGTGAAGGCTATCACACTCCAGCAGTACAGCCTGCAGTAAATAGCTAAATACATTCTTTATTTCACTCATGCAGCTTTTGTCTCAGCAGACATTTGTTTGGGAATTTTTCTTTGTGGTTTTGGATGTGCATTCAACATGTTTGATTCCCTCCTCTGATTTCAATAGATAAGTACGGCAAACTTCAAAAGACTTTAGATGATGCACACTGTCTTTCCAGCGGGGGCTAGGACACACAGGTTTTGCTTTTAGGGCTAAATAATGAAGTAGGTGCTTTATAAAATAAAAGCTGTGTGTTTTTCAGGTCACACAGAGAAAGATGAAGCAGTCTGTGTGATGAAAGCAGTAGTTCTCACCTCATGAATGTTCAGCAGCTATTTTAATAACTGCAAATATGCATGGATGCACAATGTGACCTTTACCGTATACCCATGCCTTTAATTGTATATGTGTTTACTTGTGGCATGGCCATGAACTGATGTAGACCCTGAAAAGTTTTTCATCCACCAGAAAGAGCTTAAATTAGAAGATTCTGGTCAGCAATGTTGAGATAAAATGTCATTTAATTTAATTTTCTCTGGTTTGTCAACTGTATTAAAGTCCTCTATTTAGTAGATTAATCATTCAACTCCTGGCTTCTGTTCGACATAAGCACCTCTTTTCCTCGTGAGTAAAATGACTTGAGACCACATTACATAGGATAATTTATTTGTAGATTCAAACATTATCTCTGATCATCTGCATTTGACAGTGCCATTACATTGCTACAAATGTTCCAGCATGCCAGGCAACAGAGTGCTTATTTGCAGTGCCACACATTGAGATTGATATGGTTTTCGAGCTGTGATAAGAAGTGGTGCCGTGCCTTCTGTCATTATTCACGCTTCCCAATCGATTCTCCACTATCCCATCCAATGCAGTAACTTGACTTTTATTCATAATTAAAGCTATCTAGATGCAAATCAGGGAACGTCAGAGGGCAATTTGTGCTATATGCATATCAAATCTTACCATCAAAGATGTATTTTAAAAAAAAGAAATTGCAAACACGAAGTAATGTAACGTACACATGCCCATACACACACATGCACTCAAAGTCCATTATGTTATTGTCAGGAGATCGAACAATCATAGCACCAATCAAGACTTAATTTAAATTGCAAATTTTAATGTTCTATTTTGTATTGGCCATTTCCATGTTAAGTAGTGTTCATTTAAACATTCAATCGGTTGTTTTATCGTCAGTTTCTGGGGGTTTTCCTGTTTATCAACCCACAACTCCGTAATTGTAAATATTATTAGTGTTAAGTAGGTTTTTTGCTCTCTTGCACATCTAAATAAATGAATAAAAGTTCAACTAATTCAACAGATTTGTATAGCTGTTTTACGGAAAAGAGGATAATATCAAGATAGCATTAAATAACTATTTGTGTAATACAATATACATATTTTCTGAATGCTTGTAAAACTTTTAACAATAGGAGCTGCAATATCAACTTCAGCCATCTTTTAAATATTTGTATATCCTTGCTCAAATTCTGATTTCGTAATAGACACACATTGTATCGGCTGGTAGCGGAGCTCACATCATTGGTTTGGAGATTCGCAAGATTGTGATGTGCAGTGAAGAATGAACAAAACCCAACAAGCAGCCAAGTGGGATTGGCAAGTAATAACCACACGCTCCAAATCATGCGGTTCTGTCAATCCCGAGTGTGATTGATTATTTTCACAAGTGCATCTTTTTCCCACTGTTTCACACCGAGATGATTCTGCCTGCCTAATGCATAAGGACACAGTTGCCATGCTACAAGTTCCAGCTTTGAAACACTGGCTATATCTTAATGTATTTTTCTTGTAAAACACGTCACCTTTTGTTACACCTCCTTGAAGCTACAGCCCGGTTTTCAGCCTCCACATTCTATACTGACCAACATTTTGATGGGCGACTGTTGTGACATTACTCTTCTTATAGAAATGTAAGGAGACCATTTTAGATATTTTAAAAGTTCAATTTGATACATTCATATTCTTGCACGAAAGACTATATTGTTATGAAGATAAGAGTAATTGATTTTCCTGCTCATGATCTAATAATGCAGCCTCGGGAACAGAAACCAGGAACCTTTGAAACCTCTCCAGTGTTCACAGTCCAATATAGTTACTGTGAACATGAGTGGGTAATGTTATCTGTATCCTCCCTGTTGTTTGTGTATGTGTGTGTGCGCTCTTATATTTTAAGAGGCGGAAGTTTCTCTGTTTGTCTTAAAAGGTGTTTTTCAACATGGCCAAAATTTTACATTTCGCTTTTTCTGGTCCTTTTGTTATTGTGTGTAACCATGGCTTGCTAAAGGATGAGTCTTGTTCTGAAAGCTAGGCCTCATTTACACTATCAAACAATTCTGTGATGACATTGAGAAAACTTTCGTTAACACTAAGCTACGCTCTGTGTACTCCAACACAACAAACTCTTCTTGTCACTCCTCTCTCTAACTCTAACTCACAAAAATATGCTTTTGCAGGAAACATATACTCTAAGCACTCTTCTTTCATTTTAAAGAAACACAGTGTGCTTGTAACAGCTTGATTTCTGTCCACACCACATCAGTGGTTCCACCCATCTGCAAAGCTAGTGTAAAGAAATGTTTTAGGAGGCCTCTGACCTGAGATGAATTTCGATGAGGTCGTAGAATTAACATGGCAAAGGTTAATGTTATTGTAATTATCAGCGCTAGGTCTTAAGGGAGATGATTTCCTCATCGCTGAGTGTGATCACATCTAATGTATTAGATTAATAATTAGATTCAAACGCTGCCTTTTTTATACTTTATTAATACCGTCGCCACCCAGTTTGTTATTGCTATGCCTATTTCAAGGGTCAAATATGTCAGTCGCCAGCTAAATGGGAATTGAGTAATGACAGACACATCAACAGTTAGCACCAACATGCACAGGGAAGCAGCGCTTACTTAACAGCGGCCCTGCGACTTGTTGAGTCAAGCGTGATTATCATGCATGGTTTGTCTCATCAGGCCAAGGTGTCGAGGTGTAAAAATGGCCTTTGGTGAGTCACAGCAGTGAGGCTGAGACTTTCTATTTGCCCCAGGGGCGATGGAAGGGAACAAGAATTATTGTCAAACACAATACATTATCTTGTTATGTTTACCTATCGCCCACAACCAGGCGGTACGACTCTGGGACAAGCCGGCCTCACATAGCAGTCAGGGATAATGGGATATTCTTGGACATATCTGCCAGTGTCACTGCAAAGAATCTATGGCAAGGAGTTATTTTGGAGGTAGCTGTACGAGATGGAATTACACCTCAATATTTATTTGACAGTCTTTGACCTAGCCAATCTTTTCTGAAGCAGGAACAATACCAGTGGTCCACATATATCAGTCTCGGCATAGAAGTGTGACTGGCCCCTCTGGCTCTGCTCTGACTACAGCCAGATGGGCCCAATGTGTTGGTGTGTCAGAGCGGTGCTGTCGGGCAGATCCACCCTGACTGGATGCCTCGCAGTGGTTTTGCTGCAGATGCTCTGACTGGTGCGTCCATCATCGCCTCCCCTCCTCCTGGGCAAATTAAAATGCAGAGTCTGCAGAAAAAGCCCTGCTGTGATCCAATGCATCAGACAGAAGCAGCTGCGATGAATGAGGCCTGGGGGCCAGACCTCAGTAGTGTCCAATGGCCGGATGTTTTGCTCTGGACCTGCTGCTTGGAATCTGGAACCGGCCCAGAAAAAGTATGTGTCCATGCACGTGTTTGCAAAATTCAAATGAGGATGTCACTTATGTGTGATGGAGTGTCTGAAAATGTGTGGTAATATTAGACCCACAATCCTATTTAATGCGTCTCACCAATCATCTATCCGTACAGCTCAGTGCTGTTTTTATTAGGCTTAAATGATTACATCATAATTCACTGGAGGTTGTACACTATAGATAAAATAATCTAATACACTGTTTAATTTGCATCATGCTGGGATTTGTCACTGTTACAGATGATCCTGTGTGAAGTCACCAGAGTCTTGTTAGGTAGGGTTGTGTGAGGGCTGACATGATTTGCATTATTCAGAGCACGCTGCATAAGTGTGTGTTTGCTCCTGTCACTCCGCGAGGCCCTAAGGTTCTCTCCCACAGTGCTCTTGGGGCTCCCCATGCAGAGCCACTACGCAGACAATTAGCAATGGCTACTGTTGCTTGTAGAAGGGAAAGATCAATTCCTGTGCTTCTTACAGGTATTTCAATTACTGAAATGTCTGTTGGTGAATACTCATGGATGCCTTCAGCACTGCTTTGTTGTCTATTTTACCTCAGTATTAGAAGTGATTTCCACCACCTCATTTAGACTCTGTTTAATATTAGAAGGGAAGCTAACTGCAGAGGGCAATTGTTTCATTGCTTCACAATTACATCTTTCTTCCAAAATAAAGGGGGGATCAAGGGGAAGTTGGCATCAACCAGTCTGCCTTTTTCAATTGATTCACTGCATTAACATGACAGCTGGGTGATTAACCAATCCCAGCTTCTCATCAGCAATACCCAGAAGTCAGCGGGGGCACCGGGGAGGATCAGTCCTGAGTTAGTCACAAGATCGTGACAGAAGGTGCTGCCTCCACATCGCTGCCATTCACACCATCTTCCGCTCCACCTGTTCACACGCCTGGCCATAGCAGGAACATATGCCAAATCACATCGCTACAAATTTGGTGAGAAACTGAACACAGCAGGGTGTGTGTGTGTGTGTGTGTGTGTACGTGTACATGTGTGAAATCTTGGGTTGGTCCTTTTTCCACCATAATGCTTACCCACTTAGCGTGACTAAATAACTACTGGAGCCAGGGCAGAGTGCCCCTCACAATTGATAGTAATAATTACAACAACTAGAAATCAATTAACGCAAATGAAAGTGATTTGTTGCTACCTTTGCCGTGCTAATTGCATTGCTAAAAGGCAGCCAACAAAAGCATTAACCCCTCTTTGAAGAAAATCCATACATCTATCAGAGGAAATAGGTTAAGGCAAACATGTCTTTCATCAATAGTGCGGCACCAGCTCTTTTTTTTTCTGTGTTTGAGCGGAGGCATCTGTGTATGGACTCTCGAAGGACTCAACAACAGCTGCTAATGACTAATTTACAACGTAGTCTTCTGAACTTGCACTTGGTTCAAAACAGCCCATGATGTCTCTTGATGTCTCTTGATGTGTCTGTAGATGGAACATAAAGAGCGGACCAAAGTCATTCCCACGTCTGACAGTATTGAGCATGTTTGTGTGCATGCATCCCTATAAGGAACTTACTCTATCAACCTGATATTGGCATCGTGGCTCTTTGTCTTTTCACTAGCCTTGAACTAACCTCAGACTACATCTTGGTCTTACCCTGTCACAACTGGGGGGAGGGAGAAGCCTTGGAGCAATGCTGTGTCTAATTGGGCCACTAATCGAATGTCATTCTGGTGAGCCACGAGGAGCTGGATGGATTAAAATGTCCAGGACACAGGTGAGACTAAGATAAAGAGAGGGGAGGGGCTACCATCTCAGTAGGACCTCAGGCCTGCTCTTCTCTTGCTCCTCACTGTTCCTCGTGCTACCTGAATGCTGGTATTATTTCTACATTTCACCTGCTGAAGATGACACAAATCTCTCACCAAACCAACTTATGCCTCAGCAAATTGTGGTTGACTGTAGAAATGAAAAACTCATATGCTATATACTTGGGAACAATGAATACTTTGACAATTATAGACGTTGAGTACAACATATTTGGTTTTTCATTGATATTTGTATTTTGTATTATTGACCTTCTATGTATGTCTAAAATGTTTCAAAGGAAATGCACTGCTTGACATTCAAGGTCACACAATATATATTATGAGTCTACAACAAAGACTCAATATGATTGGCAATATTTGTTTTTCTTATTCTTAAATGTACAAAAGTGTTGTTACGGCAAATATAGTCAGAACAGTGGTTGAAAATTCCGGAAATATTCATTGTGGAAACATTGCTTGGGAAATAACTGGATTTTATTGTAACTAACAGGAAATAAAGAGAATCAAATGGAAAAATATAGGTTATTTTCTCTGTCTGCATATAACGTGTCAGTTGTAACCAAAACATGCCAAAAGAGCTAGTATTGACTTTTCTGTGCCTTAACAAACTCACTTTTACACTTTAAGATTTTCATATTGTAAAAAAAAAAAATTCTTCCATGTTTGCAAGCCTAGTACAAACCAATGCTACAGTGAACTGTTCAGTCAATTTAAAATTAAAATAGCACCTTGAGGAAAATGCGGCAATGTACTGTATGAAAATTGGATTTGCAGTCATGTCTCCCTGCTAAGCACGGTGTTTGTAAAGAAATATATGCAGCACACACTACATTACTGCATCTGTTTTACATGTGTTTATGAAATTATGCACATGTTTAACAGTCAATTGTCACTGAATTTAAACAGATCATGCCTGTAAACATTTCTCTTCTCAATCCTGTCATTTTACAACCCATAACAAAAAAAACTGAATTGTATTCCGTCTTCTCTACATAAATGTGCAAATTGAGAAAGATTGAATGCATAGAAGAGTCAGTTAGTGAATGTCAAGAGTGACAAATGCGATTTAAAATATAATCTACTGCCTTCATCACAGTAAATGCTTTTTTTCCAGTGAATTTCATTTTATTCCCAAAGTTTGCCTTTCGCTCAGTTTGACCTGACCAAAGCGATACATTTTGCACTGTTGTTGTTTTCCTCTCTGCCACTCTGTGTCGTGGCACAGAGTTAATGTAATGTCAGTTCCAATGCCTTGGGAGCCGAGCCACTCCATCAGAGAGTGCATTCGGCCCCGAGCTGGAGAGTGTGTTCAGCCTGCTACCAGCATTACGGCTGATAACTGTATCAGAGCAACAACGCTGCTTAATCACAGCAATATCACAGATGGAGTGACAGAAGACATCTTTCACCGCTCCCCTTTATGTCTGTGGGAAGTCTGATATTAGTTTACGAGTCTCATCTGCAATAGCTGTCAGGATACAGTTGTTTTTCCCTTTCCATCTTGATAGAAATCATAAATGCCCCAAAAAATCACAAAAAAAACCTTTGGTTTGTGATGACATTTTAAAAGAAACACAATGTTTTAAGTGCAGCCTGGACAAAGCCAATGCATCAAGTTTTTTTTGCTGTATTAGCATTGACCAGTACATGTCATTCGAGGCGGCATCTGAGGACTTTTTAGAATTTATTTTGGTGCTTTTCCCAGAAAAAGTAGTTTTGTGGTGTTTTGCTAACAGGAAAAAAGGAGAGGGGCGTCTCTAGAGAACACATTTGAAATGTAAATGTTTCAGGACAAAGTCATTGTTCTCTGTTGTCTCAATGTCGAATGCTAAATACAAACCCAGTAAAAAGTCTAACTAGTTAAACTGACTGCAAAAAACCTAATATATTACCTTTGTTTAGAGTTTATTGTAGTTACATAACATATTAGAGACAATGAGGAGCTTTGAACTAAGAAATGTTATGTAACTTTAGTATTTCTGCAACAGCTTTTGGAGCTGACCCAGGGCATTGATTCTCCAACTATCCAGTTACAAGACATTTACACGCAATTCCCGTATCCTTAAAGCAAAAATATCCATTACAAGCCAATCAGACTACACTAGGCTTAAAGAGACAGGCTCCAAAGCAGCTTTTTCAATATAATGTTGGATTTTATGAAATATAATGGTTTTCTTGAACATTTAGGCATGAATATATGTTTAAGTGACAACAAATTGAGAGTAAACCTGAAAATGACTATATGTCCCCTTTAACTGATAACATTACATTACATGTTACTTGTTAGACGCTTTTATCCAAAGCGACTTACATACTCAATACTGTGGGCAATCCCCACAGGAGCAATTTGGGGTGAAGTGTCTTGCCCAGGGACACAACGACATGCGGACTGCAGTGGGGTTTGAACCTGTGCCCTCCCCGATCCGAACACCAACGCACTAGACCACTACGCCACACGCCTCCCTAACATCAAAGACCAGTAGACAATTTAAGTTTACCAGAATAAAGGAGCCGTGCTATAATCAACTAATATGATACAAACAGTGTTTTAGTCACATATGGTCAAATATTATAAAAAAATGTCTACCAGCTAAATTATTATCTGGCAGACCTCGATGTTAGTGGGGAGGCATGAGTAGTGTATTTGGCCTCAGCACAGTTACAGTTGAGCTTTTACCACAGCGATCAAGGGAGCAGCAAGCCGGTCCTGCTGCGGGGCCCGGGGCGACGTGGCAGTGAAGAGAGCCCCTTCAGCAGCAGCCCAGCTGGAACCAGTCTGCACAACCCATACTAGTAGCTGGCGCTGCCCTCACCCCACGGGGTAAGGGGAGAAGAGAAAGAGGCTCCTCAGGCATATAAGCTCTGAGGAGCATTCGGTAGAAAAAGTGGGGCAACTCGGTCACATCTGCAAGAGTCACTCTGCCTGCTAATGTCTCATGTTCACCCTCTCCTGCAGTGCTCAGTATCAGAACAATAATTCAGCCGGAATGAATAAAATGGCAGCCATTCAATAGCAATTTGTGAAGAAAACTCAGAGACATGAGGCCTATTTCTTCCAGCTCCAGCTCTGTGGAAATACAATGCTCTCATCTCCACTTCACTGAGGAAGTGAGGAGGGAAAGGTGGAGATGATTCATCCCTGCTGTGCTGCGTTGTTGTCGTCCTCTGGCGGGCAGTCCTGTCAGAGGGTAGTAAATCTGCGGCATGCAGGGAAGGTTATTTGTTTGGATTTTGTTCAGGCTGACCGGCCAGGCCAGTGGACTGCCCTTGGGTGTTGATGTGTTTCTAAATGGTGGAGGCCTTATTGACAAAGTGCTGTAAGCGGGGCAGAAAGAAGTAAATCAGGAGGTCACCCTTACTGTGAGGAGGAAACACTGGACCATTGCATTATGGGAAAAAATACACTCTAAGGAACCTCTTTTGGGCATGCTCAATTAAACAGTCATTGTATTCTGTTATATAATGTTGTATTTGGCCTCCTGTGCAAAGTGGAGTTGATCCAAGCCTACAGACAAATAGAAATATCAAAATAGTTAATTAAATGTATTATTGTGACGTGTGTACAGTCAGAGCCCCGAGAAAATGCTTCAATCCTCTGTTCCTTTCATGCCCCCCCTAACACACAAGACAGCAATGCTACAGAGGGAATTGCTCGCTGTCACAGTCAGAGCTCCATGAAGGTCAGGGGAAATGGCACAGATGGCCTTTTGCACAAAATCAGCATCTTTTTCAAACAGTGTGGTCAAACAGTAACACGTGGAGTTGATTCACACACTAACCCACTTACATTTTGCTCCCCAACTCTCATGGACTGGACAACCATAAATATACATCAAGAACCTATACTAACAAAACACACAAACACACACAGCCCACAGACACAGCATTGCAACCTCTGGCCTTCTGAATCTCATCATGACAAGAACATCAACATGTAAAAGTTGCTGAGAGAGATTTGTCAATTAATGAATTATTATTGCAGCTTTACCACATATGTGAAAAGCGGGTGCAGGATACATGTTGTCTTGCCTCGCCCATCTGACACATATTTGGGATTAAACAACCCACTAAATTGCCTTTTTACGTGCTCGTCTCTCCTTCAACACATTGTTGTTTGTGTAAACATCTAACCTGTTGTGATTTTGCATGCTGAGGACCTGTGAGGCCTTTGATAGGGGCCCAGCGTTATGGTTGAGTGCAGGGGTGTTTCTCAATGTCGAGAATGCTTGCTTGGTAGCTATGTCTTCCGAGTCACTTGCTTCAGAAGCGAGGCAAGAATCCTTCCCAACCTCGGAAAATGAGGAATTGTGGAACAGGCTAACAGGTGTGCAGGTGTTCCAAGTATGCTGGACATTGGAACAGTCCTTCGGCGGCACTCGATGACGTAGTGTGCTTGGAAATAGTGGCTCTGGAGCAGCCTTCCTCGACATTGAGAAACACCCCAGGTGTCAGGGGAGGACGCGTAATGGCATCATGGTGGTGAAGTGAGATGAAGAAATGAAGTGTGACTGGGCAGATATGACAGAAAGTCTAACTGTCACCTGAGGGTCTCTGAAGCCCAGCTGCTCCCCAGCCGGAGTTTAGAAGATAGAAACAGTCATTAACCCTGTCACATTGATTCAGCGCTGTAAGCTTGTTTTTTCTGACCCATACTGTGGCTTAAAGCAACTGAATGGCTGTAATGATACTCTCTTGCTATTGTTGCAGCGTCTACCCTGTCTTTTGGCTCAGTGTGCTTGTTTATTGTGTCGTCAAAAGTCCAATATATGGTGTTTTGTTATTACTGGGACATATTTGATTTGTTTCCTCCCTGTACGGCTGCTCAACTGCCTTTTGATTTTCTGACAACAGCGATTGTTAGGAAATACTGATAGGAACCAGTGTTGTGTGATAATGAACGAGTCTGCTGTTAGACGGTTAGAGATCTTTTTTCCTATAGGATGTCAGTCAGGATGCGCCAGACATACAGACGCACACACATTGGCTCTCCCTTTATCTGACGCAGACGATTTCCTATATTTTGTGGATTTTCTCCATCTCTCTGTTTACATGCTGTTTGTTCATCAGACAAACCATCTGCTTAAGTTGTGTGTTTTTCTCTGCACACCATCCCCTTGGTGCATTGCTTCACATGGCAGTGCTCTACCAATTATCTGATGCATGCGGGACGCCCAGCATGAGCCCTGCCCACTGCACAGGCATGAAGTGTGTGTGTTCACACCAGGTAGCCTCTCTGCATGTCGCTGGGTAATGGGCAGAGCTGGAGGGAGTCCTCTCTGCAACACTCTGCTCATCATTCATTTGGCGAGCTGATTAGCTCCTCTCTGTGACCGGCAATAATCTTCAGTCCTGTGTATTTCATGGCCCATTTCAGGATTAGTGCATCCTTATATGTTCAAGCCAATCTACAGAGTGTTTGTACGGCGTAATAAGCGTTGCCCCTCTGTTTTTGTGCAGTGTACCATGTAAAACAATAAGACTGGAGCTGTGAGCAGTTGTAATTACACTCATTCCACGTTGTTTTATCGTGTAACATTTAGGTAGCCTCGGTAATTCTGTGAGATGAAGTGTGGCTGAATTAAATGAGAATTAAGTATAAATTAGCAGAAAAAAAACAAACATGACCACTTAATTTTCACTCCGATTATAAAAGTCAAGTATATGAATGAAAGTGTGGGAAACTAGCACACCCAGATAGACAAAGAAAATATTAATTTCTTCATAAATAATTAATATGCAGAACTTTCCATCTGGCAGTCACGCGGCGCAGCAGGCTTTCATAGATTCCTTTGTATCAGAAGATGAAAAATGTCCCCTCCTTCATCATCTAAAGCCATACTTTCTTATGCCCTCTGTATATCTGCCACCCACACACCCTCAAAAACCCATTCCTTATCAATACTTCATCTAAATTGATTTGAATGTTGCTTTAAAGTTGTGCAAGTATGTTGTGTCAAGTCTGTCATACAGCATGTCAGTAATACTTTTTCGGATTGATCTTTTATTTAGTAATAATTGGGAGAATTGAGTGGGGAGATAAGCGTGGCTGTGTTTTTCAGAGGCGTGCAGCCCCTGTCGGTGCACATGTGGTTAGAGTTAGAGGAGTGAACCCATGCCGCCTACTGAACACTGACTGAAACATACAAGTGTTCCTGCAGGGGATTGGGGGGATATTAGAAAAAAAGCATGAAATTGAGAAATGTGATATAGGGGGCTCTGTGGAAGAAAAACAAAGTTATTTAAGCCGCAAGCCTTTCCTCTGATTAAAACAGTATCAAGCTTTTATTGAATTTAACATGTTTATGGCAGGACCAACATTAACAGCCTGTTCAAGGGTGGATTTAGCCGCTGCGATAGTCATCTCTGTTCACATTTTCATGCAAAACCTGACTTACCTTGTGTGGGTGTGCATTTATGACTTTGCCCTTGTCTGATTGTGCGTGAAAAAAATGTTTCCCCCCTCACACAGAAAGCCATCCAGTTCAGTGTTCCTGTTATTTGTTGGCATTTTAAAATTTGTTATCAGTGAGCCCTTTCTTTGGCACTCCATTACATTCTCGCTCAGTATCTAATAATCTTGTCATTTTCCACCACATTTCCTCTACTAAGCAGTCAATTAGTGATGCAATACTCAGCCGCCTTCAAAATCCTCCAAAAATTGTTTCTAAAAGGGTTAATGTCATTTTAAAAAGCACAAAGTGGATGGGATAGCCTGGATATAAGTGTCTCTTTAAAACATCCACACTGACTATCCTGGACTGAAATCTGATAGCAACAGGCATTGGAGGAGTCTAACTAGTGTGAACTAGATAGCATTTGCCCTATGCATAATTTATCTTCAGAGGAACAGTGATGTGGTAATTAAAAATATATGAATTTAAACTGCGGATTGTAAAAAAGCATGTAGCAGTACTTCAGTTGGCACCTTCTCATCTTGTCAGGGTGTTCTGTTGTTTCAGAGCCTGAGCGACTGCAGCCATTATGTTCTACGCTGTTTATGTGACATTTATCCACATCATATCTGACAATAAACGTTAAGATGCTATTATGGTATACAATTGAAAGGTTATGAGGTAACACACATAGGAACCCGTGTCTCACATCTTATTTAGAAGTATCTATCAGATGTGTGATAGCCTTGCTGTGGCCGTAATAGTTTACAGTAAAAGCTTTGTCTCCCTGTTGGCTCTGTGCCTGTATTTGTTATTTTTCAAATTCAGCCTCCATAAATAGAGGCGTTTTATTATTTTCTGTTGCAGCAGTATTTCTAAATGCTGGCAGATTCAGTGTGATGTCAAGAATGTCCATCAGAGTCTTCAAGTAGTCCTCATTGTCAAACATATTTTGACCCGTCACACAGGATTAGCCGCTGCATTTAGAAAGTTACACTAGGTTTTAATTATTTAAGTCCTATAAATTGACACCCTGCACCCATTTCTGTCACTTCATTTTGTCAAAGAGCACTTTTTTAAAAGTTCATACAGGGAGCACTTTAATGCTTTTCAGATGGAGAATGCACTATTCAAGAGGTTAACTTTCAAACTGAGGAAAAAAACTTTAAGGCCAGGTTATTTTCATAGAAATCCATACTGTACCTCTCAGCACAATACTCACGCACCGAGCTGCATGAACAAAACCACATGAGCTGCCAGCTGCACGTATTTACATCAGGTTTCCCCCACAATCCACTTCTAAGGACTGTGCTTGCGGCCATCTCTATAGGAACTGGTTTGTGATTCGTGGCATACAGGAGGGATCTAAGGGACAGCTAAAACATTTCAGTTCGGGGGCCGTGAACAGAGGCAGAGTCTCCCCTTAATCTTTGGAGTCGCTGGTTTATGTCTGAATGTGACAGGTCACAAAGCCCAGGCTGATTCACTGCATCCAGCTCATGTTATCACCAGTATTGATTCATCTCCAATGTGAGTCTTTGTGCTGCTCCTCAAAGCCCATTGGCTCAAGGGTCCGAACTGTTATCCTTGGCTGGCAAGAGAATGAATATTTTCGTTGTCTGGGTTCCCATGTATATCCAAATGGTAAAGATAAAAGGAAAGCATATTTGTTGTAGGTTTGTATAGCTTCAGACGAAAACCGATAACAAAACAAACTTGCATTTGGCACATTCTAAATTCATCATGAACCTTTGACTCATTGTAGCCCTCCTGCTACCTCCCTCACTGGAGACTAGAGATAAGATGTCTTATTATTTTCACCTTTCAGCATTATTCATGGTTGTTGAGGTCGTTTTTTTCCCAATGCATCCTTAATATGTCTGTGCTCAAAGCTTTAGAGCCAGATGCCTTGACCTACCAAATAATAACTTGCTGATAAATAATGTATTTTTGCAATTATTTTTTAAATGTTACATTTTAGTTTTAACTAAGAGCAAGATTCTATGAACACACCATTTAAGTGAAAACATCAAGTTATTACATCAGTCAGACGTCTCGTGATGAGATGGACCAGTTAACTTAGAAACCGTGGTTTCTGTGCGTGGCATGGGTGGGGCTTGACTCATGGGTGTCAAATAGATTTCCCAGACTGGATAACAGAGATTTGGGTTTTCAGAAACCGGCATTCTAATGAGGTCCCTGATGTGCTCGTGTCCAAGCAGATGAAAGTGGTGACACCTCGGGTTGTCCTGCAGAAGCACATTCCCAAATTGTAACTGGCACTGACAGTTTGGGCTTTATTATTCACCGCTCTGAAAATTGAGGGATATTCAGCTTATTAGTGATTACTCTCAAATCGTAGAAAAAAATCAAAAAGTAATTCCATTTTGATATCACGCCAACTGCAGCGCGCCGGGGAAGAAGGTACATGGGAGTTGCTCTCTTCTCAACAGAGCAATAAAAACCTGTGTTAGATCCATGAGGCATATAAACTGATTTGAGGAAGGAGCTTATCTTAGATAAATGAGTTACCAAATCAACCCATATAAGGGTTCACAGTAGACGTCGGATTGATGTGATGCCAGGTTTGACCTCTGACCCTCTAAGCCTGAAGCTGTTGTGGGGACTGTGGCTACAGATAGGAGGTCTACCTCTCATCAGTTGACAGCCAATCAGAGGGAACGAGCGAACTTCAGCCCCAGCCTGGCTCACCTAACGCTGAAACAGCATGATGGTGCTTTTATTAGCTTTTAACGGATTATAATTGTCTGCTAAGTACTCGTCTGTCCGTCACACAGACCTTAATCCTCATTCTGGAAGCTTTCCTGCAGTTTTAGGGTGAAGAGGTTTTCATGCACGTTTCCATGTATTTTCACAAAACTTCCAAATCCTCTTTTCCCTCACAAAGCCTCTAGGAGTGCAGTAAATGTCTCCTGACACCTGGAAAGCTTGGCATTTTTATAACAGGCCGTAACCTGGGATGTTTAAATGACACTGTCAAAAGCACATCAACCATCGACTTTGGAAATGTCTTACATATGTGTGATTTTTTTTTTTTTTTCTTCGGAGTGTTGGCAAGCAAATCTACTAAGCGCCAAGGCTGAGCAACTATGAAGTGTAAAACATGTGAGACGATTTATTATTCTTACAAAACACACAGACTCACATATGGGCTCGTAGCCTTGAGCCGATGGGACATCCACAGCTCTTTGCCCTTCATCTGATCCTCTCATATAAACCGCCTAATTAGAATTAGTCTGACTACACTTAAGCTCACGAAAAGCAAATCATGGACGTTTATCCAATGCTTAATTGACACCGTAAAAGGAATACATATTCATAAACATACTCCACTGACTGCACAAAGCTGCCTCTTACAGAATGTCAAATTTTAATTGGGACGTGCTGAAAGATAGATATGCCTGCTTATTTAAAATATGGTATATTCTACTATGGTTGCTTTGTTCATTCATATGCATACAGTTTCCACAGATTACTAAACTGTGCCAATTATAGCATACCATTGAGGAAAGATGAATTTCAATAAGTGAAAGAAATGTAAATCAGTGTTATCGCTATAGCTAGTGACAATTAATATTTCTTCAGCTGTAACGCATTTTCAAGTTTATGACATACAGTAGTGACATTTCTTTCTCTCTCAATCTTTGGAATACACACAGAGCCCCACATATAACATACTTGTATTATTTTTCTTTTGGTTAAACAAATACCACCCCTACCACTTTGTCAACATTGCGTGTTTCATAGGTGTTTTACTTCTTCAAAGTAAATATTCCAAAGAAAATAAGGGTTTTTCAATCTCTGCTGAGCGGCACAGAGGAAGACGTGAGACATTGTGTTTGTAGCTTTAAAGATCAATGAGAAACTGAATTCCTTCCTGATGGTTACCCTCCTATTCACAAAGCCTCAGTTTCATTTTGCAATAGACTGCTGCCACAAAAACAAGAGGATGTCAACATGTCAGACTGAATCTTAATTAGAAAAAATACAGTGAAAAACAAAGGGATGTTATCCACAAAAAAACATCAATCAAATGAAATGAGCAAGAGGCAAAAATGAAAGTGCTGTCAGGCTCAGAGCCTTATCTGAGTGAGCAGGAGAGATATACCTCTGGGGTCTGCGTTCCCACTGTGCTGCTGTGATCCTTTCTCAGCTGCTTTTTCAATATGTCTTGGGGATAAAAGAGTGACCCACACTCTTCCTGTGTGCGCAGCATGGGCTGATGTTGACCCTGACGACCTACGGGCACCGCAAAGCAAGAAGTGAAGTCTCTTTTTGAAACTCTCACTTTCTACCATCTGCCTTGACATTTAAACACACCTCACCCAACCAGACTATCTCACACCTCCATACAAACCCCACACCCCCTTGACCCCAACACCACCCTGTCTGACAGGCAGCCATCGGCCAAAACGAGGCTAGGATCCAGTTACAGCGCATGAATTAAAGATTCAGTGGCAGGACATGATGCACACAGGAGGACAGCATGTTAGCGCTGTGTGAGCACTATTGTCAACATGTGCCTGTGTATGTTTAGGTTGCAAAGACAGTAGGACACTGATACAGCGTATGTCAAAACAGAGCCTCAGCCACATCCCTGTGGAGAGAGACATATCACAGCACACCGCTCCTACTCTCAGCTATAAATATCTGATAAAGAGCCGTGCTGCCGTTATTTTGTGCTGTCGGAGCTCCACTGTGTATTCAACCTACTTACGTTTTCAAGAAACCTTTATTTTTAATCATTAAAATGGAATTGTATTGTGTTCCTGCCTTGGAATAATTAACAATGAGATTGGAGCAGGGTTGAGCAGATGAGATAGGGCAAGCGAAACAAAACCATTCAAGGAGAGAAAGGATATCAGACTTGAGATACATTTGTGGAAATAATTCCATTTTCCCAGCGCACAAAGATAAAGCGCCAGAGTGTTTAGAGTACAAAAGTGTCATGGCCCTCTCATTAGCTTGCCATGGTTCCAGTAAGCATCTTAATTAGATTATTGGAGGAATTATGGGGAACGTGTTACACTGTTTGCCTTGGGCTTCTCTACTCTTAGTTTCAGATCGTTTCCAGGAAATTGTTTTGTTGCAAATCAAAGCTGTCTGAAATAATATGTAAACGGTTGTATTTGAAACTGCTACTAATTTTGAAGGGAAGTTGTGTAGAACATGGAAACTAAGGCTTGATAGCACTTGTTTTGGTGAAAAATTGATTTGTTTACAGCACAGTGGGACAAAAGAAGTGCTTCCTGAATGACAACTACACATGTAAGGATAGATCACTCTAGTCTGTATGATTATTCATAATTGGTAAATCTGCTTTAATGCCTTTTCTGTTACTCCAAAGCATCTCCGGCCATCTTCAGTCGTACTCTGAAAAGATGGTTAACCATTCATCCTCAGGCCTTTCCACTGGCTTAAGTAACAACCGTGTTGTCAGCACTCAGTTCTTTTTTAATGGAGGTTTTGAGATAATACCTCCAAACCTGAGGCCATTGTTCTTTGATGGGCACTGCTCCCTCCAGGTTTGAAATAAGTTGCTACCCAAAGCGACGTGGTTCAGGTATCTTTGGGTAAAATGGAGTGATGGACAGACTGATGAAGTGGATACAAGCGGCTGAAATTAGTTGAACTGACGTTTGATCATGATGCCTAATAGGCGCCACCCGATTGAGGTTTCCCAGCCACGCTGGTAGTTCACACTCGCAAATGATGAGCTAGTTCTCGGAAATGTTTTCTTTAGAACTTGTCTCATTCTTTCATACCTATTTTCAGCAAGTCCCGCACCACCAGGCCATAAAACGTTAAAGCTCTATACAGTAGCTCATGATCTCTCATAGCATTTACTGTCACTTTACCTTTTTATGCTTAACTCCAATACAAAATCTTTACATTCCTCTTTACACCTCTGTATAAATGTTTTTTATTTAACTACTCATACATTTGGTTTACATCTACTACATTTCTGTTCACATTCAGTTCATTCATTTACAATCACTGTCTACCTCAAAGCTATTTTATTGTAGAGCTGTGCAATTAATCGTATTTTAATCGCAATTACGATTTTGGCCTGCCACAATTACGAAAACAACATAATCGAAAAAAACTATTATTTTGCTTTGCTAGTTTGTGACATATTTGATCAAATGTATTTTTGTTCTAATTTATTTTTTATTTATCATATTTATATATCTTTAGTAGCTTGTGGAAGTGCGCTCCAAAATATGTGTTGATCTTGTTTATTGGTATTTATTATTTTTGATATTATTTATTTAAATGTAAATGTAAATTTATCATTTATTTTATTTATTTTTGTATTGGTTTTTCAGTTGAATTGTACGTTCAGGGTAATCAACAGTTAAAAACATACTGTTCAAATTATTATTTGTATTTGTTTTAAAGTTCAATGAATTGATATTTTCAAAGTCAATGAATAATCGTATTTAATAATCGTGATATCAATTATTGACGAAAATAATCGTGATTATGATTGTTGCCATAATCGAGCAGCCCCATTTTATTGTTCTGTTTATTTTTTAGCCCTATATTTGACCTTACTATTCCTGTTTTAGATTATGATTTATTTTTTTCTAAATATAAGCCTAGGTATTTAATGAGCATTGTTGAATGGAGATTGATATTCTTGATTTTCATTGCCTTCTTCAATTGAGGTAAATGTTTGAATGATAGGCCGAATAAATCCTGAAACTAGTCTTAGGGCATGCACATGATACAAGCCCACAGAGGAGTATCGGTGAGCAAAAAGTTCTCAACGATGCCGGGAGTAGTTTTGCTTAAGAGTCAACTATTTGGTCTTGCATGAACGAAGTTGTGATGAGTGAGTGGTCATCGCAGACCAGCCCCCTCAATGGGCTCGAAAAACTTGCCTGCAACTTTATTTCAATGACTTATGAGACTTTGGAGGCAATAGTTTGCTTCCCAAAAGTTAGCCATGCTCACCTCCTAAGTTGCAAATGGAAATATTGAGTTCTTTGTCAAAAATATGAGTATATTCAGCGCTCCTTAAACGTGTTAATGCACGATACTGTTTAGGATCTTTTGCCCTTTCTTGCTCAACCGTGTGTTTCAAGCGGCCCAGCACAGACATATCACAGAGTGATTAAAGTTTCAGAGGCTCCTGAATACCATTTTCACCTCTGAAAGCATCCAAGCATTACTTACTTACTTACTTACTTACTTCCTTTTCAGAGATCCCTCTAACCAATCGTGCCTAAAAAGCTTTTTCAAAGTGCTGAGTGGAGGAGCACTTGAGTTTAAGGAAGGGTTGTATTCTCGGTGCAGTATAGGACAGAGTGGTGTGGAGAGAGGTAATAAATACGGTTTCTTTAATACAATAGCTTTGTAGGTCACTCTGTGGAGAGCGTGGTGCTCTCACTCAGCCGGCTGCTCCTGCAGAGCCTGCGCAGCCCACGGACGCAGGAACATGCAACCTTTAAAGAGGTATTTGAAAAGGTCAAAGCACAGGCATGCAGAATGGTAATATAGGAGTGCTCTTCCAGAGGTCACAGGGTCAACGTGGGCTTTATTCCTCCACGCTTCTTTCATACTGGAGAGATGGCTTCATAGAGTTTGTGAAGATGTCAAAGATCCATTTTAGCACTGTTTGCCGTTGCTGTTACATTTCAGCATCTTTGTTGATTGAAGGACATTCTGTAGTTCCTTAAAGGTTTTTTTGTTAAGTTGACCCAGGTCTGGGGATCTGAAGAAGCAGTGAAAGTGTCCTTCTGGAGCTGGTAAGAGTCGTGGGCCTACCTGATGTTCTTCTTCTGTCTGTAAAGTCCCTATCCCCGCTACTCTTCACAGCTCGGATGTTGTATTAAGTGGTCGTTTGCCACAAAAAGACAAATTACATTTCATCATTTTGCCTCTGGTTTTTCTGTTGGTTGTTACTTATGGATCTCAAGGTATTATATTAGCCTGTGGTTTCCGGCTGGGTCGCAGGCGCATGACAGAGTGGGTGCTCTCCCTCTTTACTCCTCAGTCCCCTGTGATATCATGGCATACTTAGTGACTCTTCTTCAGCCGATCTAATTAGTCCCTCGGCAAATCTTTAACGGTCTGTATTTATCAGGAACATTAATTAGTACCCAGATTGGATATATTTCATTGAAAAAAGTAGATGTCCTTGTTTATTAAAGTATTAACAACAGGGGGGAAATACTCTCTCTTATCCCCTGGTATTAGTCACTTAGTGAGCCTGCTCATTCATCATGGCCATTTGGCAGCGTGTTTTCTTTTCCTACTTATCCTTGTTTGTCTTTTCTAAGCGCACATATAAAGTGATGTTGGATTAGCATTATTAATTACAGCAACACTCTGTGCCCCGTGTTACAAAGTCGCCGCCTTCACAAAGTTTCAACCATCTATTGTGGACAGTCACTGAGGTACGGCTTTGGGAATTAACTAGCTTTTGCTTTAGCTACAGTCAGGTTTAAGGAGGCTTACAAGAGAAAGTGTAGAAAACAGTGGTAGAAATGGAAAAGTCATTGATTTTCCTACGCGACAGCTAGACCGAAACAGATACTGTATTGATTGGGGACTTCCTTGGGATAGTTGTAGAATGCTTTAAAGGAGTTTGGAGGCTGGGAAAAATTGCTGTTCAGTACGGCCGTCCATCATGCGTGACAGGGACTACCTCAGCACCCTGAGCTAATGCAGTCGCTGCATAGAAATAAACCATCTTGGGGGGGGTTCTTTTGAATGTTTTTTTTTGGGGGGTAATTAGTGTTTGAAAAGCAAAGCGCTGCCTATTTTCGTAACACTCTGATCTGTCAGAATAAATTGCGTGTCTACAGTCAATTGCCTGGAAGGCCCTTATGGGGTTCCCTCCTTGTCTTTGAGTGGCCGAATAAGTTAGTAGCATGTGGCTCTACCCTGAGGTTCAGCACGGCAAACATGCATAAGGACACTGACACTAATATAGATGTATTACAGACTCTCTGAGAGAAATCATGCAAATCGGGAAGAAACTGTGGAGTATTACCCTTCTCGCCCTTCCCCCACTGCACTGATGTGGCTGTGATGGACTGTAGTTGAAGACAACATTTTTCTTTCATATAGCTTTCTGCAGATACATTTTCCCAAGAGACTTCCTTTACATTACAGTTTAAACAAAACAAGCTATGTATTCCTCTGAGATATGTTTTGCCCCCAATTGTTCCATCACATCAATTGCTTTTTCAGTTGTATTGTCTTCTTTTATACCAAGGTGGTAATACCAGCCTGACAGCAATCCGGTCTTCTCTCAGCATATAACAAAGCTGCTCACATAACAGGGCTTGGCTAATGAGAATAGTTCTTCCTCCCACTACAAACTCTAATCCTGATTTAGATCGCCTCCCAACACATCATTTCGATCCTCGTTGCACCTAGCATCAACACCAAAAAAGGGTAATCCGATTATTTTTGAAAAGAGCAAAGACGCAGTAAATCCGATAGTGAATGAGATGAACGTTGAAATAATGGCTGCCTTTGACACATTCTGGGGGCATTAACACCCAACTGTACATTCCAAGAATAACCAAATGACATTTAATAGCATGTACAGGAACACAAATATGCTGGCTTGTTTGTAAATCAAGCAGGAGGCAGGTAGTGTGAATGGTAATGTTGTCAACAACTATGTAGAAGCAAAAGGTCATAAGTGGTAAATATTTTCTGCAATCTTTCTTTTGTATAAGCGACATTATTGTATAATTTTACCTTTAAAAAAAACACTCCACTTGCCATGTCATGTGTTGTTTGACTTTGTAGATGTTTGGCTCTGTTAGTTATCGACCCGCTATGGATTGATTAATTTGAACAGAACAAATACATGTGTTACATTACAGCTGCCCGTATTGCCGACAGCCAGGTAAAGAACTGCACTCTGAAACTTTAGCGGCGTTAAATTGGCAAAACATTATGTTGCTTTAAGGGAACATATCAGGTTTTGGTGTGTGTATGCTGAAGTAGAATCTTTACTTCAGGTTGACTGTAAATGGAGTCCAGATATCCAGATGTGGAGGTGCGTGTAAAGGCCAGCTGTAAAGGTAACAATTGTGTCATGATAATATAGCACCCCATAACCAGGCCTTTGAGTGATCTAATGTCACACAGCTGGTCCTCGTCAAAAAAATATTAAGACTTCAGTGGGAGACACTCTTTCAAACAAATCTTCTTTCTCTCCTGTAGTTGAGGATCCTACTTTAAACCTTGTGAGCCACTTGCATGTACAATATGTAATCAGCCTCCCATCTCCAGAGCAAACACCTTCAGGCACCTCCTATCACTCTGCCAGTTACAGCAACACAGCGGAAACCAAAACCAGACAATTTCATCTTAATCGCTGCTTACAAAGACACTGATTTGGGTACTCTCCGTGAGAACTGTATTTTGTTTACAAGCCAGCAACAACATCTGTGTCGATCTCCTTTGACATTAATATGTTTTTCCTGTCTTAACATTGAGTGAGTGATGATACTTTAAGTGTTAATATCCAGTAATATTCTGCTACCCTGTCTCTGTTTATGACTGATTTCTCTGTCTTGTAACTGTTTCCTCTACACTCATGGTAATCCTAATCCACTGGCCCCTCAGAAAGCATTTTACCTTATGTCAGTCTGTCACTGTTAATAAATAGTGCTGACACTTTCTACAACTGCATTGAATGAGAGGTTGTAAATTAGCTTGACACATCTGACAAAATCCAGATCAGATCTTCATTCCGCTTTGTAAGTTATGTCAAACAGCACCTCAGCTTTGAGCCTTGCTTTCCTGTTTGATGTCGCCCACACAGCCATATGGTATCGCTCTCAGGATCTGTTTTTCTGTTTTTTATTTCCTGCCATTACACTCATCCTGTGCTCTATCCAGCAGTGTGTAAATCTGTCACAACCTCACTGCTATTGTGGCATTTTAATGTGAAAAAGGATCACCTTTGGTTGTAACACATGTTCACTAAACTTATAATTTAATTGTTGGGGTTTATCTGTATCCAAATGTATTCCCATGTAAAATACCTACAATCTCCAGCAACTATTCATTTCACACAGGATGTTTTTTGTAGCATAATGAAAGAATTTGGATTTTCAGTGTGTCTCTAAGGATGGCAAATGTTAGACAGAAATAAATAGTCTGTCTCTAAACTGAAGATGAAATAAGGAAAACTGCTCAGTGCATTGTCTCGGAAAGGGCTTAAATGATCCTTTTCTTTGAGGGATGCGTCAGGTCTAATGCAGACGGTGGATAAGAAGGAAGAAAAGAGAAAACGTATTATTATTTCTGCCTTAACATTGTGTTGGCATCTTGTATGGCCTCTGTAAAAAAAAAAAAAAAAAAAGTAACAAAAGGGTAATAGCTTTAGCTAGAAGAAAGTGTATATGAATCAAAGCAATTTCTAATGAGTGCCCTTCCTGACCTTTTGGCATTAACCTCCACAGGAAAAGAATAACAGAAATCATGGCATGTGGGTTAAACCTCAGAGAACTGTCAAAGTGATTAGCATTTCTGTGTGGCAAGGATAGCAACTCACTCATGCATTATTATGTTCAAGTACTGACCAGGATTCAATGCCTAGTGTTATTAATGTGAATGCACAGGACGTAGACAGCTTGACTGCTAGCGGCTATAGCACATGTGTTTTTGCCAAGGAAACGCGGATATGTTTGTAAGATAAATTACAGGTCGCTGGTGCCTCTCCAGGTCCAGGCTTGTATGCAGTTCAGCCAATATTGCCATGGGGAGCTGTGATTGGATTCCCATCCGTCTGGGAGCTTTTGTGTAACATTCAAACCGGAGAGGACCTGGCTGGATCACACCACATATTTCCTCCCAGGAAACCCCCACAGAACCAGTCAGGCCCAGACAGGGCAAACAGCAGCTGAAAAGGAGAAGTCGGACGTGCCAAACAAGAGCACAGAGACACACATTGACTGTTTCAAGTCCTGCATATGGGAAACATCAAAAATGATTTATGAGAAATAGAACAAATACATTTGCATTGTTTTATTTTCCTTTGTGCACATCAATGGCTTTTATTGGTCTGTGATATACAGTCTGCTGGACCCACAGGGTTTGTTGTGTGGAAACTGTTTCCATTTGACAAGAAACACACACATTGTGTAATGATTTCATCAACATGAGCTAGGTGTAACAGGTTGGGCTTAGAGGATGTCTATACCTGGCTGCACACCACAGTCTCCCTCACTTGGCTCTTATTGGCCTCTTACCGGAGACTGAGCAGATATTGACTTAATAGAAACAGGAAAAATGAAAATATGAGTGGATCTGACAACCAAGCCGGATAACCCCTGTGTGATCTTAGAGAGCAGATGAGCAGACACAGAGCCTGACACATCCTCACAAAGCACCAATCCTTCATCTAGGACATGCAATACTGCCTATTGCTGGTCAATATGGGAGTTTGGAGCACAGCAAAGGTGCCAGAGGCCAGTCTTTACTTTAAAAGGAGCTCAACAGGGTGGATGACCGGATGCAGAGGAAGTGGAAAACATGGCAGGGCATATTCTACTTCTTCTATAATAATAATTTAGTTTAGAGTTACAGAATAACAGTACGCTTCTAGACTTTGTGCAGTTTCCGAGAAATTGTACTTAGTTTTGTAATTACAATGTGCGTGCCCAGTGCAAATTGTACCTCTAGTAGAACTGTACAGCATGTTTTGATGTGCTTGTATCTTGAATGTTCCTGCCGAATACAGCAGGACATAATGTATATTAACAGTTGGTGGGTCGTAAAAGCAAGCAATGATCCAATAAAAGTGCAGAAACTGAACACTCAAGCAAAGGTTTTATGGGGTAGTAAATGCATTCCACATGTTTGTCTCCTTAGGGAGACAAAGTGTATTTTAGTGAGAACTGTAACAAAATTGTGTTTATTGAAATAAAACTCCACAATACCTTTAAGCAGAGGCAGTGGGCTCTGCATGCAGTTTGAAGATAGCTACAATCTGACAATAGCATAGCTCAGGTACTGCACAATCTATTTCATCACGAAGCAAGTTCTGTTGAAGGTAAGGGAAAAACAATTTCTCTACTGTTAGCAAGAACAAAAATCCCAAAAATGTTTTAGGCCCACTACACTTGTACTTTATTGGTTATCAGGAAAGTTATCACAGAAACCCCTCCTCTATCTTCCTCCATGCGCGCACGCACGCACGCACGCACGCACGCACACACGCACGCACACACACACGCACACACACACACACACACACTCATCAGCAGAGGTTGTTATAGGCCAGTGGCTGTCCAGAGATCAGATCATTACCAATGCAGCCATGGATCATAGACACAGCCCTCATTTTAGCACTTCCTTCATCATTCCCCTCTGACCTCGTCTTCAGCTGCAACACATCTCATCTTCATGATTTGAAAATGGCCTAATCCTTCTCCTTCACACTCACAACATCCCCTGTACGCTCCGCACAAGTATTCCATCATTATAATTATGTGACCATGTCGATTGACCAATGTGTCAGTTGGGTCTATGGCACCTTTGGTCACATGCCAAAAAGATGCAATATCATCGTGGACCGTGAACCCCTGGAGGCACTTGTGCTACTGACATTTCCTATAATGTACTCACAAGTCCTCTTGTTGATGGGGAAGGATTTTCATTACCGTCGTTGGTTATGTACTACTAAACATTTAGTTGCAGTTAGGCAATGCCGGTTACTGTTCCTGTGGGAGGTTATTGACATTTTACTTTACTCTGCTGGAACACGCTTGCAGAGGTAAAACAGCCTCTTTGGAATAATTTCAGCCACTGTGTTTGGAGTTGTTATTGGCTGATTTTACTGGATGATTTAAAATCCATAAAGCCTGCCCTCCTCTTTCAGACAGATTAAATATGAGAAGAATATGAAATGAAGTAAAAGGAATGAATTCTGAGTATTTCCCTGAAATCGTGTCTGGCTTCTATTTTATTTTTATTTTTTTAAATCAGATGGCACAGTGCTTCTGCTGAAGGCAGCGGGAGCTGGCAGGAACTGCTCAAAGCCTGTGAAAGTCAAATGCTGTCTCTTTCACTTTGAGAGGATGATTTTTTTTGTTTAAATGTGAGCTAAAATGCTAGATGCCTCAAGCATGCTGTTCTCCAATTTTTGGCTACAGTACCATGCAGCAATGAAGCCTGAATAATATAGTAGTAGGAACTATTTGTTCAGCTCTAATGTGTAAAAATGTGAGTCACAGGCAGCATTCATTGAATTAACATACAAATTGCTGATATATTATCTTATGGACTTTTCCGAATCTAGCAAGACAGCATTTCCTGTCCAAATGTTTTATATTCTGCACGGCATACAGCCTTAGCAGCAGCACGTTGATGTTTTACACTGATGAAATAACCAGGCAGCTAACCAGAATGTTATCACTCCTACTTAGTCACACTGTGCTGAGCACTCATGCATAATTGTGTACATAAGCATTTACAAAAATCTGTCGTCTGTTTAGCAATATTAAGATGACTCCATTGACTACCCTATTGCCCTTATCATGATATAGTGAGCATATAATGTCGACTGGCTTTGGAAAGTAAGAATTTGAGCTCAGCACTTTCTTACTAGCTTTGGTCGTTACCATGCCTTCTGAAAGCCCAATGTCAGGCTTTTTCTTTGATGTATGGATGGAGGCGTTTTGTTCAAAGGGATAACCTTTTCTGGGCACTTCTTTGAAATGATAATTCACCAGCTTGCTGCAGGTGGAGCTGCAGCTCTCCTGGCAGACGGGGTCAATCAAAGTCAAATGGAGGAGCTGCTAACAGCTTCACCCGGTATCTGGTGCCAGAGCCTGGCTGCAGCTGACAGATCCGCCACCTCCAGAATTCCTGCCGCTGGTAACGGCAGTGGACATGTGAGGTGTCACAGTGACGAGCAGATTTTAAGCAGCAGGACTTGGTAGTTGTGCTGTCATGGTCACCAAGGATATAGGAAGGTCTATGTGTGTTTGATTGTTTACACAGCTCTGCCTGTCAGACCCCAGCAGAGTTTTTCCAAAATGCAGCCTCGGTGTACCAGCGGTGAGAAGGGACGCAGGTGTGTGTAATTACGTCGGTAATAGGGTCTGGATATGGTCCACCTGCCTCAAAGTAAACCCTCTATCCAATACAGCGCCGCTGACAACAAAGGAGACGAGCACTCTCTGATTATGGCTTTGATGGTGCCGCTGGAAGGCTGTGTTTTATGGGGAAATATTTCTGGCTAAGGAATAATTTCGCTGGAATTATTAAATCTGTCCCGAACAATGACATGTACTATCACTGTATGATCACACGCACAACACTGGTATGTCATATCAGAGATAAATATATCCTAAACCAAACACAATGTGTTTTCACCGTGTGTATGTGCGAGTCTATGATAGATACAGTTCATTATGACCAGTCACTGTGATGGAATGGTGCCCAGTTATACTTCCATCCAGTGCGTGCTGGTGTTTACGCAATACGACCTTGATCATAAATAAACAAAGACAATGAATTAATAATTTACTTATTGTTAATTTCAAATATCAGTCTCCTGTCGTTGGTGTCCATCTGGATGCAACCATTGAGGATCGTGCATGAGCCGCTGCCTCGGTAACGAGGTGCGCAGGACACATCGACACAGACCTCCCTCGGGTTGGGGCTCCAGCTGGAGCAGACATGCTAGGGCAACCTGTCCCTATTATTGTTTGTGACAGAATCAAGAAGGAAATGCAAGTAGCAAAAGTGCGTGCGTTGTGCCTGCACGTCAGATTCTGTTGGCAGTGCCCCCGATGTAATTATGGGCATGGGTGGCCAGCTATGACAGCTCATCTGTCAGCCAGCCAATAGGAGTCTGGGGCACATGGTGAGCCCTGCGCAGAATGATGAGCCACAGAAACACAAATTAAAAATCACATACAGTATTTCAGGAAACAACAAATGTGGTGAAAGGACACTTTCATATTGTTTCATGCTTCTCATTAACACTGTGGCTCATGCAGCTGCCACAAACTGCCACTCCCAAATCTTGTTTTTTCTGCAATTCATGTGCCATGCAAATGAGCTACAGAGGCGTAGGTTGCACCCCTGGTATTATCATTTTAATGAGTCGCAACATATCATATATTCAGAACCCAATTACAACAAAGAGGCATTGGTTTTGAATTGATTAGGGTAGGTGAACAATGTGTTCTGCAGAGGGTTTAATTGAAATGAGAGATTCAACCTGCATCATTACATATTCCGCAGTACAGCATTAGTGTTGACTAATAATGCCTGCACCATAAATGTAAGTCTTTACGGTGTAATAGAAAATAAAGTATGCCCTCGCCGCTCTGTTGAAGCTCACTCAACAACTTCACATATTCTCTAGGACTCATCAGGGATGAAATTGATATACATTTCTAAATATTACTTTGATTTGTACCAAATAAAGGAAAATCAGAAAAAAAGGCATATAAACATTTGATGTTCTTGCCTTACTTTGACTTCATTTAATTTTTAGCTTTTCCCCAAATTGGCTCAGTCTCAAAGAGCGACAGGTCAGGCCAACTACACCGTCCCACACCTTATTGTGCAGAACACATTTCTGTCGAGGCGAGCATCCCGCACATGCAGCCGGGGGACCCAGTCATATTGTGCTCACCCTTTGGCATAGGCCCTCCAATCAGGGATGAGTAATGACTAGGCAGGCTTGCATGCAGTGATCCCAGCTTTCTAATTAGTCTTCCATTAACTTTTTCAACCTTGGCGGCTGCGGGGTGCACATTTAAAACACACACACACACATAGGCACACACACAACTCGCAGCCTCAGACCAAATGTTAAGCCTCTCCTCTAAAATCAGAAATTAAGTATTTAGTTACATTTTATAATCTTCAGTGCTCATTTAAATCGAACTCACTTTCAACCTTATTGGCCAAAAGAGCAGGGGTTTTTTCTCCCTCTGGTGCTAATTTATATATTTCACATTTGAAAATAATTATACTCATTCAGTATAATTTGATTTTGTGTGTCATGTTTTCTCTTTTACAATCTGAATGAAATATAGTTTTACATAATCATAAACCAACAGTTTTCTGAACTGTACATTATTAAAAAATGTTCAGACTAGTTTTCCGGATAATTCTCTCCACTTATTAATAGATTCTCCATCTATGACTATAATGCGCTGTGTGTGTGCATGAAGGAGATAAGCCGTCTCTGGTTGAGTTTGAAAGAACACGCTTTTTTAAGTACAGACTGGTGGAATATACTTTAACAAAGAAAAGGTCAGAGATACATCTTCTCTGTTGGATTTGTTTCTTTAACACGCTTGAGAAACCTTGGCCAGCAGTGTGTGTATACACGAAGAATCTCAATGAATTACTGGTTCTTATTTGGCAATCTGGTTTGACTGACAACTGTCAAAGACCCTACGATGTGTTTCTGATGTGTGGAATAAAAGAACGGGCCCAAGCCTTGCAGGATGAGACATGCAATAACAGAAAGCACACAAAAAGATTGACAAGAGAGGAAGCCTGAGGGAAGAGTCTACATGACATGGATACTAAGATTTTCCATTTGGTTTTGTTTCAGGACAAGTTGTTCACTCAGTTATATTTCTCCTTTCCTTTATCACATCAAACAGAACATAAGTGAAATGTAATCAACTTCAATGGTGTGTGCCAAGGCACAC
>NW_011368952.1:124122-167471 GCF_000735185.1 Notothenia coriiceps | reverse complement strand
TTTCAGGACAAGTTGTTCACTCAGTTATATTTCTCCTTTCCTTTATCACATCAAACAGAACATAAGTGAAATGTAATCAACTTCAATGGTGTGTGTGTGTGTGTGTGTGTGTGTGTGTGTGTGTGTGTGTGTGTGTGTGTGTGTGTGTGTGTGTGTGTGTGTGTGTGTGTGGTGTGGACATTTCCGTGTGTTTCGATGAAAGGCATACATTCATTTTTCATCCTGTTTCACAGTGGGCAGTCAGTTTTAGAATGGAGCTCCATAAAAGAGTAATGGAAATTCCTGGGGAGCGGCTGTCCTTTGGCCTTCCAGCACCCAGTGGTATGCACTATCTTGGTGTATTATCACTTGTCTCACAATCTGTTTGTCAGCGAGCCCACAACTTCAAAGGAGACTTAAAGCTTTCTTTCATTTTTTATATCTGGGTTGAGGGGTTGAGAGAAGTGAGTCTACCATTTATGAACAAAGCCCCCCCAAGACATTTAGCAAAATAAAATGTTACCATCCTGGATGCAGCTCCTAACATTTACTCCAAAGAGCGGATCATAAACTATTTATAGATATATGCGTGTATGAGCATCAGAAGGGTGCCTCTTTGAATCAGATCCTTGTGTTGGGCAGGGTCAGGAATGGGGCTTAAGCTGGTGAGCTCCCTTTATTTCGCCATAACATCAATATCCTGCATGGAGGAGGATGGGGGACGGATAGCCGCCATTACTGTATGTCTGTTGTGTAAAATTGCCATTATTCAGTCAAACGATTATCTGCTGCCGTGGTGTGTAATGCATCTCTGTGACTGTGACTGATGCCTGCACATCTAGAATCGCTGGAGAAGGGTGAAAGTGAAAGAGGTGACCTTGAGGTGATATGGCTCATTTTAGACATATTATCAAAGTATGGAAAGTGTACACAGTCAGAGGATAGCTTTATACTAGTGCTAATAAACTGACCGTTGTCTCCCTGTTCACAGCATGAGTTATAACACACGGTTGTTCAATTGTTGATTGAATAAATGGCATGACTAGTTATTCCGTAGTTATTGGCGTAAGCTGTGTCTGGGCTTCAGGAAGAACTAGAGAGCATGATGTGCGGGTGATAATGGAGCAATGGTTCCAAGTTGTCCGGTTCCTTTGAATTGCATGCCTCTGTGACTGTCCATTACTTGAATCCATGTTTTCTGACTTTAGTGTTGAATGCACAGGACCTAATGCCATAAGTAAGCTGTATCTTGTTTGAGACTTGATCCACGATGGAGAAAAATGAAGGGTCAAAAGAAGTTTGCTATATTTTCTCTGTGAATACTAAAAGATTTTTAACAAAACAATCCTGTTGAATTCAGCAGAAGGAGAGCTGGTAACATTAGCTGGTGAAAAGCACAGTCCTTGGCTAAATAACAAAGCTAACGACTAATTACTTTCAATGGAGCGAGGTTTAATTGAATAACATTAGCTCCTTTCAAGCTCTTTTCAATAAAAATATGTATTGGGTAAAGGTATTATACGTTTTAATCATATATTCAAAGGTAATTAAAAAACGTTATAAAAAATGTATACATCCTGTTGTATGAAGGATATGTTTCAACAGCAATATAAAATATATATTAAAGAGAATTATGCCTTGCGGTAGTTCCTAACACAAGCTCTAAGCAAACTATTTTACTGAATGTAAATTACTAGTGCCAATAGTGTTTTTAAGTCAAAGCAAATATTTAAATAAAAATTAAATCAAAACCTGTATGCCCCCTTTTTTCACTTCACAATTTTTCAGTATTTGGGAAAAATAAATCCTATTTATGCTAAACTGAATACTTGAATGATTTTGGCCCTGAGGGTGAAAAATAAAATGGTTATAAGATCTCTACTCAGCCAAGAAATTGAGGTAAAATAACTCAAGCATGCTGAAAATTAATTATTTTGTAACACTTTGTAATTATAAACTCCTTGTCATGTATAAGACCCAATGAGCTTGTTCAGCGATTTGTTTTACTGTTTGTTTTGTTCATCAAACAGAAAGAGACATCTCTGCTTTCTAATCTGTTGAAGGTGTAATAAATTCTAAATAAAATGTGTTTTAATTGTATGGCTTACTTTGCTCTGCTGCGTCAACAGCGAAGCTAAGTTTGTGGTTAACAGTTACCACATCGAAAGGTTGGTTTTCAGAGAAACATAAAATACCAACACTGCAACAGTGTTTGGAAGTGTAAAGCTACAGCTTTCAGATAATCCAAAAATGATTCAGTGCACAGGGGGCTCTGGAGCATCAGCAGTGAATACAGAGAGCCAGGTCATCCTGGGAGATTAGAACGTTTGAAATCTCAGTCGACAGCGAGGAAACAGAGGGGTGACCAGCATTGATCCTCAACACCCACTGAGATACTGTATTAACGTTTTTATAACAGCCTTTACTGAATTGTATTGACCTTTCTTCACCAACAGTCATCATACACAGTACATAGATTTATTTTCAGCGTTGTTAAGAAGTCACCTCTGCATGTGATCAACCTAAACTTACAAAATGTAACAACATGTACAGTATATAAGATATTACAGTTTTTGGTGACAGCTTAACTGTTACAAAGCTTTAACTGACATTACTTTACATTTAAGAAATACAGATCTAAGAAAAGTTTTTATTTTTTAAGTTGAAGCTATTTGACCTTTTTATCAAAGCTACCCTTCTTCTCTGTTGTTTTAAATGTTGTTCAAACACTTTTGAGTTTCCCATTAAAAGTTTCAATTTCACCAAATATTTTCTCATGACCTTTGTCTAATGTTTGATATGAAACGTACTAAACCCAATAATCTTCTCTTCAACATTTAATCATGTCTTCATGCGAGTAGTATACTTTATTTGCCGTTATCCTATAACTTTCCATTCGGGTGAGAGTATTCTCCATTGCCTATATTTAATTTTGCAATTTCATGTCGTTACACTTTATATGATACCTAGGCCTGTTGCTCTCCTTTGAACAAAGCACCCATTCCATAATGCTTATTCTGGAAATCTGTCTCAGAGGGTCTAGTTTGGGGGGTCTCGATAGGGAGGGTAACTAATTAGATTTCTGGACGGTTATGATTATGTCCTGCTGCTGCATATTATCATCACATCAAAACATTTTCAGTTATTATTTCTGTCATGTAATTCACCAAAGAGTCTATTCTTGCAATGACACTTATTGCTTTCCTATCTCTTTTTTTTCCTCCTGTGCAGATCACAAGGGTCATTTTCTGTGTCTTCCTCGAGACCGACTTTGCCATCTACAAGAAGAAGATGTCTGTCATTTTCCCAGGTATGTGTGTTTACTTCCTATCGACTGGGTTGCAGAACAATAAAACCATATCTTAAAATGTCCTCTCTTACCATATTGATGTATTGGGCTATTGAATAGATGAAAGATTTGTATGTTGTGTTTCGACAGGGTATTCCCAATATATGATGTCATCACCTATACCTCATTGACCATCTGTATAGACCCAGGCAGCTTTGCCACCTTATTTTTCCAAGAACACATCTGGAGAGAGAGATATGTTTTTTCTGGAAGCAGTAGAATAGCGACCCGTCAGGCTCGGTTGACACCTTCAAATGTAAACAAAGTCAATGCACCCGCACGGCCATTTGGGTGATTAACAGTGAGAATTTATGTTGACAGTTGGTAAAACACACGTCAGGTTCTCTATGGATTGCCTTAATAGGATTAGAATAGTTAGACTTCTTGTCAGCGAACAAGCAAGCTGATATTTTACATAACTGTTGATATTCTGATGAGACTTTAATGTCAGATTTGATTGACTATAATAATAGTCCTCGGCACAGAACGTCTCCTGCGAGGACTTACAATTCAGGGATGCATAGCAACCAATGATTGTCCTTGGTTACTGCCCCTCAACTGTGCATGTGAAATAAACAAACATCCATTATCTTCTACTCCCACTCTCTTTTCTGTCCCTCTGACAATTCCCTCCCCCCATTCACGCCATCATCTTTTTTTCGGGGGGCCAGGAACAGTCACCGGCCTTGATGTGGGCTCCATGGAGGATTGGGTTTAATGGCTGGGAATCTGAAAGAGGCCTAGCATTACCTCCCATTTACCTCACTTTTCTCTCCCCATCTCCCCGAAGGAATACCGGCTCTCAGGCCTTCATCTCGCTGCTCCCAGATGGAGAGTGTTTTCTTCCCCCTGTGCTGCCGTCATCTGTCCCGCTCCACGCCCAGCCTCTACCCTAAAAGATTACATTCTGGGGACAGACCTTAATTATAATGCCTGCCCCCGTTCACCCAGCACCCGTCTCATCATATTAGTGCTGTCAGTGGATACATGCCCTGTATCTCTCCACGACTGAACAGAGAGGAGACAAAACAACAGGCTCTTCAACAAAGGGGAATTTGAAAAGTTCTGAGCGCTCTATTATTATTATTATAAGATAACTCTTTAAAAACTATTGTTTACCATCATGTGATGAGTTGCTAATGAGGGAGGAAGGGGTCAGTCTGTGATTAAAAGTGGGGTCGCACCATGATGCCAGCCCGGCGCTTCTCCTCATCACATCCCCGCGCCTGTCACATGCCCTTTGACCTCCGGGGTCTGAGCCACCTTTGTCACTGCTCTTTGTGTCCGTGTGGGCTAGTATATTAATTCCACTATAGTCTAAGTGGCTTGATAACAGTACCATCCCACTCAGGGTCATTGTCTGAAGTGAGGCAGGCGCGTCTTTTTTTTTTTTAAGCCACGCTCGCCTATTCCTGCTCCGTCTTTCACCGCATGTGCTTCAAAGCTCCAACCATCCTCTCTCTAGGAAAACAAAAGCTCTTTTAAGATGCTGCATGAGGAATATTCAAACTAAAATACTGCTGCTTTGATTGTAGACTAGACTCACAAATAAGGGAGTGAATTCATAGATTTTATCCAGCCAGGCTGCACCACTTGGATGGGTTCACTGGAGTTGATAGGTGTGCTTTAAAGAATGAAATGCTGATTGGTATGATTGCACCATGCAGGGAATGCATAGCGCCGTAGTGTGAGAAGACTTGAATTTAGCCGGCGCAGAGTGGTGAATCAGAGGCTGTGAATTAGCTCTGCAGGTGTGCTCGTACGCTTTCTGAACATCCCATCATCCTCTCTGCTAGAGACAGACAGTCATGGAGATCTTGCAGCAACACTGAAGGCATCACACAGAGGCCAGAGACAATTCTGTCTCTCTAGACCCTCCATATTCCCTCTTTCTCTCTTATAAATCTGCTTGCCACTATCCCATTATGTCATCACTCTACTTTTTTTATCATTCATTACATTACATTCTTCCTCATTATATCAAGGAGGAGCCTCTCCACGGCCTCATATCAGCACGCTGTTATGGAGCTGTTGTGAATAGTGCCTGTGATCTGTCTATCTGTTGAAACGCAGGATCTTCCCCGTGACATCAGCTTCCAGCATGTCTTGTGGCTGAGAGTGGGCACAAAATCGTTTTTTTCATTGAAGTCTTACTATTCTCATTTTTCATTGTATAACTTTTCTCATATTCAAGCAATCTGTCAAGTGACAATGACTGGAGCAGGAACGTGTAAACAGGACATTTGCATACAGGAAATTGCTTTATTACAATGTGCATTCCCACAAGCTGTCACTATGAGGGAGCCACAATATGGTTACATCTCTGCAGAAGGAGGAAACTTAGAAATGGCCGCTGCTGACAGGAATACTCATGCACACCTACATGAAAAGGCACATCGATGTGCAAACATACATATAAAACAAGAAGTTTGACCTCGTCGAGTGCAAAATATTAGAACAGGGCATTTTGTGCCAAGTCCCAACAGAACGGAGCTGCTGTATGGTGAGTACTAATGGAGTTCTCACAAACAGACAAAGGGCTTTTTAACGTACGCCAGCTGAGGGAGCACTTCTGTTATTACGTCTTCATATATTGTGCGAAAGAGGCCTCTAAGGCACTAATAATGAAATATGCAAATAAACAAACAAGCTTATATACACAGCAACTATAGGTAAAGCTTTAGCCTCTGTTGTACCATACACCATCAATTATCCACCTCGCCAACTGAGCTCATAACAAGTGATAAAATGACCTATTCATTACCTTGAGAAGCCATAAACTGTACATATCTCAAAGGTGCTATGGCAATCCTGCTGTCTGGTTAAGAGGACCATCAGAGGTTGCATACCTTTTGGAGAATACACACACTGCAACGAGCTGCCTCAAAATTTCATGTCATTATTATTAATAATATTAATTAATTACCACGGTTGTATTTTTAGAAAAGGTTTAACCATTAATCGACAGAGCTTAATCATTGCAATTAATCACATGACATGATTCGATTAAGTATTCAGATTGGTTTCATAGATTGTGATTGACCACATGCTTGCCTTGGCACGTATTATTTGCGAGCATGAAAGCAGTGAGGCAGCTGTGGTTGTAGAGGGTAAAAGTGTGTTGAAATTGATTCTGGGTACACTCCTTCACTAATATGATCCGGGTGGCTGCCCACAAGCTGGGCTCAATCTCTTCTTCTCCTCAATCAGCCACAGTGCTGACAATATTAACAGCCGACAGATCTGCAGGGCCCGTTACCATCTCCACTTTTTCACTGACTCTCAAATTGACATTGGTTTACATGGCCCTTTATACACTTTATACTCAAAACCCCACAACCCACACACCCATCCCCACATTTCCATAACAGCAGCACCCCCACAACCCTCCCCAATGCTTTAGAAAAAGTAAAGCTGTGATATTCGCACGCTTCTATCACACATGTAATATGTGGACGAAGGATCTGAAGGGCTTCAGGAACCCTGTGAGGGGTGAAAATTAAATCTGTGTTGCTTTCACAAGGCTATCCCTCAGGGCTGGGAAATGAGGAGGCCATGGTGTGTTAATGATGTGATTCTGAAAAAGCACAGTGGCTCAGTCAGCTTTGGCAGATATGAGGATTCAGTTTAGCTCATCATATGGGAAAATGGTCACATGCTTGTACATTTTGAACACTACATGTTCAAAATGTACAAGTGCATGTCCTGCTAACTGCTTATCGGCGTGGCCAGACATGGTTACGTTCAGATAATATATCAATTAGATCATGCTTGGCTGTTATACCGTTTTTAAAGGAGCGCTATGCAGAATTTAGAGTGTCGGCAGGGATTGCATTCAGACGGCTCTCAACATGGAGGCAACTGAGCTGGCAGCTACAGTAAGAACCTTTTCAACATTGCCACACAAGGGCAATAACACCCAACATGAGATGGAAAAATTTAACTTAGAGGAATAGTTATTTCACTTTCTTGTCAAGATTTTGATGAAAACATGAGAGTTCCGAGAGTTCAATATGAGGATTGGTACAATTACTAGCTTAGCAAAGCATATGCTTGAATAAGGAAAAGTAGCCTTGCTGTCTTAAGCAGAAACAAAAAGTGCCTTTAAGTGCTCCTAAATCTCACTAAATACATGTTAAACCAGACATTAGCGAAGTGTACAAACAAGTTGTAGTTTAATTTTGTTTTGTTGGGATGTAGTGATTCTTGAAGTTCAGTACTCACAGCGAGGTAACCAGGCAACCAGTGGATCAGCCAGGCCATGTAACGTGTTGATTACAGAGCTTTTGAGCTAGTGATACTAAAGTTGTGTTTTAGCGCGCAGAAATGACAGAGGCATTGATTCTCTCATCGACCTAACCCTCAGAAAGAAAGCAAATTATCATCTTTCCCTGAATGTCAAACTATTGAAAAGCTGATTACCTGTTTCATAACATAATAGCTGTTGTTCATCCAAAGATAGAGCATGCCATCTAGTAAGAATCCTTTGTCTGAATGTGTTGTCTTAACCCCTAGAGAGAAATGACAGTGTCATACATTGTTATTCTAGACATAGTCACATACATTTCCTGTGTTGACAGCAGTGTTGAGCAGTGGTAATAATGTTATAGCATGTGGCAGTAGCCGAGACACCCTATGTTTCATTTCTTGCACTATTGTTATAGTATATCAGTGGGCCGTCCTTTGTTTCCCCAAGCAGGGTTAGATTAATGCACTGTACCCTTTTATTCAGTGCTATACAAAAGAAAGGTCTGTCGCCGGATCCACAGGGAGCTCTGATGGTTACACTTCTACAGACCAGATGGCAACAGCCTTTCATCAAAGCTAACACTTGCTTGTGCTTGTTAACCACAGCGCAATCATTGCTCAGGCTCTTACACTGCCATACAAACACAAATACAGTCGTAAATATACAGTCACACATCCAACAATGCATATTATAACACAAGCACACACATACTGTATATACAGTGGCTTGAATCAAAGAAAGCTGAGGCATGCTGAGATTTGTGTATGATCCGGGAGCACGACTCTCTAGCTCTCCTCACTTCTCTCTTACACTGCAGTTCCCCCTTAAGGAGCATCCAACGCCTGCTTCTCATCTCCCACTGTGCACCTCAACTCATCCACCCAGAAACAACTTCACTTCACTCAGTCTGTCTCACACAATAGATGTACAGAGAAAGGAAGGGGGAAAAAAAAATTTTTGGGCGCAGTTGTCCACCCCAGCCTGAAGTCCTTGTAATTTGAGGAAATGGGAGCTTTTGGGAAATGTATGCTGAGCCTAACAGTATAGGTTTAATTGAAAAAGAATGTCTCATGAATGTGACCCCCTTTCAAACACACGCACTCACATTCACAGTCATTTGGTGTAATAACTCACCAGATTCAAGTCCAAGGCTGTCTGCTGGGGGAATTTAGGTAGTCTGTGATGGTGGTTGTTAAGATTTCAGAGTATAGCAGCTGGTGTGGAACGAGGAAATGTGAGAGTTTAAACTGCAAGCTTTTTTGTATTTGTGACAGAACAGTTCTATCTTTTTGTACCACATTTCAATCGCATTGTGAGGAAACACTGCATGATTTACTGGTTGACATGTTTAAGCAAGGTACACAGCAGTATGGCATCAAAATACTGTGCTCCCAACATTATAATCAGGACGAAGAGTTGTGATGACTCGCTGTATCGTACATTATAAAATAGCATGCTTTGACACGCTGTCTTTTTCCCCCTCAACCAGACAATGACATGGAGGTTACAGAGGAGCAGCTGAAGGAAGGTGAGTGACAGAATATTTCATGGATGCCTTTTCACCTTAACACCTCCATTAAAGCACACAGAGGCTGAGTGAGTGGCGTAGCTTCAGCAGGCAACAGTGACTCGCTAGGTTTTATGCAGCAGATGAAATTGAATGTTTATTCATTCGGTGACAAGTTATATCCTGGGCCTGACACATTGCAGTTAAAAATACTTCATGTCAGGTACATTACATTACAAGAGCTTATATCCACGGCTAATTCCCAACACCATTCTCTTCATCCGGCTTACATGCACAATGGCTTTAGATCACCTGAAGCGTGTGACAAAAAAACAGCAGAGCAGCATCTCTCCGCAGCATGCGCCAGGCGACGGCAGGAACACAACTGCCAGTGCATAACGCTGTTATCACTGCACCATCTTGGCACACGGCCTGAAACTCCCAGATACTGCTTATCGGGATAAACTATTGACATTTGTCTGTTCACTGATGTCCTGAATAAGCAATTACTTGCAACTGAAAACCTCATGAAAGTGTAAATATATTGTTCTATAGCGAGAGCAATAGATCCGATAGGCAGCAGTTGCTCATATTTTTCCTTGGTAGACAAAATAAACTGTATATAATGTTTGAGAATATGTACAGTGCTCCCTCTAGCAGTTTTCTCCGAGGTACAGTAGGTCTTATAAAGCACCTGTTGGCAACTTTTCTTTACGAGAACGTGGGGATTCAGAACATGGTCTTGCCAGGTCTGAATGCTGTGTCCCTGGAAGACGTCATAGTACACGTGCAACCAACTAAGCAGAAAGCAATGTTTTACTGTCTGTCCAAGGAAGTGTTCAGATTACGGTAGATGTAGAACCCAGGGTGCTATGAAAATGTTTTCCCTCCGAAAGTAACCCCCGTGATTTGCCAATTACACGCATCTGTGTTTTCAATGAAATTCCATTTTGGGTGAACATAAAAGGGTTGTTTTATAAGTGCACTGTAAAATGTGATATTTCAGAGTGAAACAATGTGCACCACGTAATGGCCAAATCATAAAGACTTGGCTGAAAGGAACTGCATTTAAGAGTTTTTCCAAATTCTTAGCGCATGACAGACCATGTTGTTATCTGTCGTGTTGTTCTCCAGCTATTTCACACGGCATACTCTATAATAACATAGCACCAGACCATATCAAGCCAACTGAAATAACCCCTGATAATTCCTCGCTCTGTTGTATCATCCTGCCCCGGTCCAGTTTGGCCTTGTTTGATGGGCCTTCACACCGGTGCCAAGCGCTGGCCTTTTATTCTGCTCCATCAGCCAGAGTTTGAATCAGTGCAGCCTGGAGCTCATTCAAAGGTTCGAATGACTGCCATTCTCACATGGAATGGTGCTTTTGTCTCAGACAGCTCTCTGGAGTTGGTCTCAAAGCCTCACAATCGTTCCCTCTCTCCCACAGGAGTCACGATTTCTTTGTTAGGCATGTATAAAACAGAACAGAGCAGGAGCTATTGAGTTCTCCCAAAGGCTCTTGTGTTCGCGGTCAGCCCGAGGCAGGATGGCCAAGTTAGAATAATCTCTGCTGCAAAGTCTTTTATTCACACCATCTCTCATCTAACAGTTCCAATTGACAAGATGTCACGCCCTTCGCATCCTGATGGTGTGCGGGGATAACGACGTGTCACTCCCCCTCTGTAAATCACCATTTATTTTTGTTTATTAATAGATAACACTTCACAATCCACAAAATCCACAACCAAGGAAGAGAGTGAAGACAATAACAGAGATAAGACTCTTTGTGAGTGTGTGTGTATTTGCAGGCATGTGTGTTTTAAATTGCAACTTTATTAATGATGACTGCATGGGAAAGGTCTGTTAAAGGATATATCGTGCATTGATATTTGTTCACAGAAGTTATTTGTTTTGTGTGTGTAAAGTAATGGAGTGTTTTCCCGGTCGGTAATGTCTTGCCAAAATGCTCTTTGGGGAAATGAATACAGGAGGAAGCTTGGCCCTTTTTTAAAAGAATGTTTTCTTAGAGGCAAACTTGTTTAAGAAGCCATTATCTGGCTATTCTGCCGCTTCAGCCCATTTGGATGTGTAATATTGAAACAGTTATAGGCTTCTTACGATACGATGGACCAAAGATAATTAGATTCTTACACTGGAGGGTGTTAGTATGCAATTAAAATCGTACACCATCCATTTGTCTTCAAGCCTTAAGGTTGTGGGGGATTTTTGAAGATAGCAGTCATGTTTTTTTCTTTGGGGAAATGGGCGCTCGGCTGATCGTGAAAGACTGGACTACATAACGCAGACACTTCAAGGGCGTCAATACACTCTGTGTTGTTAGACAAAACACAATAAGTCATGTTGCCTATTCAACATACCTTCCCATAATCCACAGCAGTAATTCAATATGATTCACAAATTCAATCACCAGCATTAGGAGGGCATAAGTATTTTGTAATAATCTTTATAAATCCTAATTTATCAGGCCTGGCAGCTTAATAGTAACTAATCCATTCACAAAAGGCCTTGGCAAAGCTTTCTAGCATGGGAACACTCAGTCCTTGAGACAACCTCTCTCACAGGAAAGGAATGAAATGATTGTGTACTGCCTGCACTGTAAAGGTTAGGTCTGGTTCGATGTAGCACATAGAAAAGATTAATCATAGGAAACACTCAGATGACGAGATATAGCACAAAGCAGAGGAATAGTGAGCTGGAAAAACAGACAGTCAGCTCAGTGAGACAGACATTATAAGACTCTCCTAATACCACCTCTGTTTTCCCAAACACACTATATTTCACCATTCTGTCTATAGAGCTGGCGAAGCAGGTCACCTATTTGCTATAGTGAATATGTGGAGCACTTTTTAGAATAAATTACACTGCAGCACAGCCGGGTGGAGTGTGTCTGTCAATATGCCTCAGTGTGATCCATCTCACTCCGCGGGGGATTCACTCTCCCCTGCCCATGGGTCAGACATGAGGGGGTTTTAGCCACAGTACTGATGAAGAGAAAGCATTAAGGCTTTCTCCATCGTTGTCCCATGATAAATACACTGGTTGTTGGACTGCAGGTAATTATAGGGTTGCTTTGTCCAACAACTGCTACTGCTGCAACTTTGCAACAGCTAAATGCTTCTTCAGCCTCAGTGGACTGAAGGAATACAAACGGTAAAAAGCCTACAATTAGCACAAACTGATAATGTATATTCTATTTTAAACAAACATCCCGTCTCATATCATATTTAATGTAACGGTTTTAGATGTATTTTTTTATCTTATCCTATAAGTGTTGATTTGCTATGTATTGCTTTTATCAATGCTTCTTTCAATCTTCCCTTAGCACATTTTTTCATTAGACTTTTTACATTTAAAGTGCTATATAAATTCAAATAAAAAATCCTCTATTTGTTACAACAGCAAAAGGACAGTACAGATGAAAGACATACACAACATGAAGAGTAACACATTTCATAAAAGATGCAAACACACAAATCAAATAAGTAAACAACCATGGTAAATAATAAGAAGCCAGTATATTACAAAAGTAATTAAACTAGCATTTTAATAATATTTACTTTAGACCAACCCAACAGGGGAGTTATTCCAATATGAGAAACAGTATTTCATCTCTTATTCAAGAGAGACCTTGTCAACTACAAATAACCCCCTGAAGTGTATTTGCAAAGGAGCGTCACAGATTAACTGTGTGTGTGTGTGTGATGAGCTGTGTTGTGATGTAATCCACATGAAACACAGGCACACCATGCAGATGCTGCGAGCTATAGGAGGAAAAAAGAAAGGCGGAGAGGGTGGGTGAGCCACAGAGGCGGGGGCTGGCACAGAAGTCAAGGGCGGAGGGTATCCTCTTCAGAGCACACCTGAGTTGGCAAGCAGCCCCCACGGTGTCTATTATTTGATATCAGATTGGTATTAGTGAGATTAGTGGATGTCACAGGGCACAGTAAAATGTGAACACTGAGCCAGAAATCAATGCCTGGCTGGGTCTGTTTGCCTTGCATGCTGGAGCTTTCTGGGAGAGACCCAAAGAAGAGAGGGGGAGACGGTGAGAGATGGCACGGAGCGTGGATGGACATGCAGATTAATAACGGCACGTGTGGACAGACAGTGAGCCTCTCCATGGGACGCCATCTTTTAAGCCCCGGCCCCCTGTCGAGCAGCGCTCACAGCACACTTGCACACACACTTTTCACGTGCAAGAGGTCTTTGAAGGATAGCTGTTGGTTATCTCAGACACATTTTTCTCCTTTACACATGTCTCATGAATCTTTCAAGGCCCCCTTTTTTTCTTCTTTTTTGTCCTTTGCTCCAGTTCACATTTCTCAATATGAGATGCTTTCATCAGAACATATCTTCTGTAGTCGATGTTTACTCTACGGTCATGCAAGTAGGACACACTGGGAAGGTTGCACATCAGCATCTGAATAGTTTATGTACTTGTGATACTTCACTCCTGAATGTGATGTTGACATGAATAAATCATTTAAGTGTGTGTGAGACTAACATTGTATTCAAGAAAACACTACAGCGCTGTTGACTCAAGACTCCCGCTCAACACGAGTGCAAGCGACTGCCTTTTATTTACTATATTTCTCAAAGTTGAATTCAGGGGAGCATTGAGGTGTGGACTTGAACTGGAGCCTTTCTACTTGGAGTATGTTAGACCCTCACAGTGAAGATCCTTATACAGTGAGGATGGGGAAGGAAAGCTGGGACAATGCTGCCACCTGCTGTTTGGAGAACATGAGTGAGCCGCCTGCTGGAGCTGCTGCTTTGGATTTTACTCTGAGAGGAACCGTTCTAATTGAATCTTAACTTGAAGATATTATAAATCACTTTTGCCCTAGACAGAATCCATTGTTGTCTTGTTTGTGTGTGTACCCACAATCTGTCCCTTAGCATCCTTTGTCACAAATTGAATGCTGTTGCATTCAATAAGTCAAATACGAATGATCAAATAACAGGGAGGAAATTACATTCAGCCTTTTGTCATTTCTGATATATAGTTGTTTGGGATCACTTTGGACAGACACAACAGCCATGCATAATTTAAAAATACGCAGAAGTAAGGGTGACCTCTTGGCCAGCGAGGCATTCATCTTAACCTGCTTTTCCCAACGGAGTATTCTTCCCAGCCCTCTGTCTGTGGCTCCATCTCAAAATGCCAGTCATGATTAATAGAAAGGATTGCCATCTACTGTGTGTCACCGGCTTCTGTGTGATGGACAGAGGCACTTGAATAAAACATGCAGCACTGGTAGAACTGGCCTTTTCCCCGTTTAATAGAAGCTGGCATTTTTATTGTTCTGAGTGTACGGCAAAATTGCATAATGTGAAAAAATGGTTTCTCTCTACAGCTTGTTAAAAAAGCAATTATAGAAGCTGCACAATAGCCATTGTAGAGCATGTTCCCTTATTGGTGTCATGGCTTTCATTTACTCAATTTGTCCCAAATGTCATTGGTGTGTGTGTGTGTGTGTGTGTGTGTGTGTGTGTGTGTGTGTGTGTGTGTGTGTGTGTGTGTGTGTGTGTGTGTGTGTGTGTGTGTGTGTGTGTTAGAAAAGGGGGTTATGGGGAAACAGATATGATGCAGGAATTAAAGTTGTTTTATGTCACTATTATAATCTTTCTTTTGTGCCACATTGAACGTATTTTGTAAATGTGTGTTACTGTAGGAAGGTAGCAGTTGGGCAGATGCTCTTGTGACAATAAGAGATGGATTAGCAGCAAGTATAATGTATAATGAGCACAACCATGTTTCTTCATAGACTCTTGTGGGAGGTTTTTGCATGCATGCAAGCCAATCAGATGATTCTTTGAGTGCCACATTTAAGTTAATGTTACTGCAGTTTCATGCGTTACTGCTATAACAGTCACCTAAGATTCTATCTAATATCTGAAGTGAAACATTATTTAAAGAACAATTGGTACCAAAAGTAAGATGCAAGCCTGTGGAATAGTTGGCTTGAATTAGTACCAACTGAACCCATCTGATCATTCCACAATTGATGTTAAAAGCTGGTTATAACAATGTCTAGATCAGCTAACAAAAAGTGTCAGGAGTTGTTATTCGCAAGTGCAGTTTCCTTCCAGATAACCTAGACCATGCACAGAAAATCCATTCCTAACCCAGTATGTAAAAAACACATTGTGAAAGTGAAGCTGGTGAACAAGGACGTTTTAAATGTCTTACAAGATGAATACTCTGTCTGGAGACGAACAGTTTGTGATCATTAGTGTGTCTGGTAGCTTTGTTTTTCAAACTTGGACGACCGGCATCATTCCTGTTCAGGCTGATTATTCCTTTCCCTCCCTTTTCAGGTAAAGAAGAAATAGATGATGAAGAAGAGGGTGACAATGGTATGTAGCTCCACAGACCATTAACACATGTTCGCAGCCCCTTCGGCTCTTCCATTGCTTCTTGATGTCATTTGTCATCAAAAAATGAATGTTATATTTGCTCCAATTCAGCCTTTCCATTCTCTGTGCCTCCACTCTAACAAAAAAAAAGTTCTCTTATCATTGAAGCTTGGAACAAAGAAATCCCTCAATTATGTATGGTTTTAGAAGTGACATTTTTCTCACTTAATTTATGCATGTCTTTGTGGTTCCATTGCTCTCATACTGCAGTACAAAGACAAAGCTACACAAAGGCAGGGAATGAAACGGCTGTTTTGAGGTGATATTAAGAGCTGAGTCAATTCGACTCCAGGCACAAGCACTGAACTCAAATGTTTCCCACCTTTTCTAGATGCTGCGGGAAATGAAGACGTGGAAATGGAGAGTCAAAACCCAGGTATGGTACAGTGACAAGCTGCAGCACGGGCGGGGGGGTGATTACCAGTTATTGTATTACCCTACACATCCCTCACTGAGAGGGAAGGCGCACACATTGATCTGACTAGACTCTAGAGGAGATGGGAATTGTACGAGCTGACCGATGGTTTTCACTTCAGCTCCGAGTTTGATTAAATATCCAACCTGATCAGTCTTGTTAGCAGCAGAGGATTAACTACTATACAAAAGTCTAAAATGCATCTGTGCAACCTGGACAACCAGACCTTGAGACCCTGATTTTTTTTGTTTAGCTGACAGCGAAAAGCCTTAAGTGAATTGAGTGTGTGTGTGTGTGTGTGTGTGTGTGTGTGTGTGTGTGTGTGTGTGTGTGTGTGTGTGTGTGTGTGTGTGTGTGTGTGTGTGTGTGTGTGTGTGGCAAGCATTAACTTTGAGCCAGAACCATTCCTCTTTCTCCGAATATCCTCTGCTCTGCTGGTATATAATTAAAATTCTGCATTTGCATACTGGCAGTGAGCAGTGCCTCGCCTCTCTCTCCTGTTTTTGTTTTATTCAAATCCCATTCCATTGACGAAGATTTGACAGATAGAGCCTCTCTGAACATGAATTTTGTAGATATTCTATGAGAGAGCTATGGCAAATGCAGCAACGGGATGCTATTGAAAACCTGAGCTATGTAATTACTTTCTCATGAGACACAAACAGAGAGGGAGGAGGAGCAGAGATATAGAGCTTTGGGCAACACCTGCAGTCTAATTTAGCCAAACATACAGCAGAGGTATCCTTCACGCCTATGTGTGTGTTTATTGCAGGTGGAAACCAGAAACCACAGATCAATAATGTGGTCTTGGTTACTTTGTAAAATATAACCTTTGCTCACAGACCTTTATTAGCACATTTATATACCGCAAGTACACTGTTCCTTCACATTTAGTTCTGTATTATTCCCTTTTAACGCAGATGATGTTCTTTATTTACTAGCACAGAGATGTTAGAAACCGCACCCTGGCAAACACCAGTGATGCAATTATAACACAAACCGTTACATGCTTTATATCCAGCAGTATTGTAAATCAGCTATTTTAGCTTTTACAGCATACATCAAGCACTTTCTCTTCAGAAAATGTTTTCACTTCTTTCGTTGCCTTTCAAACTGAAAAAGAGCAATCTGTTGGTGTGAAAATGTTTTTTTTAGTGATCAGCAATCATGTTTTATGGTCTTATTTTCTGCTGTTGCAGGATTTAATGTGAACACTTTGATTCCCTATGCCTGAATTCATCTTTGCAAAATGTACTTATTTATATATTAAACGTCTGTGTGCCTCCAGATGAAAATTCAGGAAACCAGGAGCCAAATCAAGAAAAGGATAAGGATGAAAATGAAACCCAGGAGAAAGATGAAGACGTAGGAATAGATAACGACGAAGAGAAAGATGAAGACAAAGGCATTGAAAACAATAAAGAGGAAGATAAAGGCAAAGGTATGTACCTAAGGGAGCAATTGTTTGTTTTTTATCATTTTAAATGTAAAAATGGTCAGTCACAAATATTTACTCCAAATTGAAACAGTTTCTGGTGATGATGTGATTTCCTAAATGTGCTTTATCACTGCACTGTATCCAGCAACATATCCACAGGGCAGTGAGGCAGACAGATATGAATCAGTCAGTTCAATGCATGAAACCCTGATGGCTGACATAATGACAGCATGGAAACATAGATGTTTACATTTGTTGGTTTACCAGCAGTCTGAAATTACGGGGCTGGGAGATGGAACACTACAGATAAACAATACGTGTTTACGTAGCTGTCAGTGTTTGAATCAATGCAGATTGAGCTCTCAGCACAGAATGAGGAGGATTTGACTGCAGCATTAGCGATTGGACATACAATATTCTATTACTGAAATGGAACATCATAATACATACACACATAACCAAAGCTGATAACTTTGAAGACATTGCATCATGTTTGCAGACACTTGTGTGTAATCACCTGTCTGCAACAACTGACGTTGTGTGAAAGCGTAACAAACATCAGAGTTGTGCCTCCTTTTTCCAGCAGAGGAAGGGCAGCCTGCTGCAAAGGCAGAAGATGACGACACAGCAAAGCCCACTGTGGAGATGGAAGGTAAGGGATTTGCTATGATTTGATCTGATTGACAGTCCGACATTCTACCAATGTCAATATCTCGTCCACTCTGGCATATTTGTATTCTTATGTATTGAATTATTAGGGCCAGTGTTGTTTTTGCTGTCTGCTGTTTGTCAGAAAAAGTTTTCCATAAGAATCAATCTCAGCCTGTCTAAGATCTACTCCACCCGTGTAAAATCACTTTGTATGGAAAGTACTGGGCATTGCAGGGGGCCTCAGGTGGTGTAACACATCTCTGGAAGCCATGATGGAGCTGCTGGGAACAATCAATCACAGCAGATGAAAAAATAGAATAATCGCTAGACGGAAAAGACAAGAGCTCTTATTATGGATATGTATATGCTCTAGCAAAATCCTCAAGTGTGGTGCCTTCAGGAAACCTTTACCTGCTACAAGTAGCGTGCGGCTCAGAAAATGTGCTGAGGATAGCAACTAACTTTAGATGCAACAAAACAATTGGAGAAGTCATAGACACATCATACATTGGCAAATAACTGAGGTGCAACTCATTGAAACCAACTTTAAAGCTTATTGTGGCTTGTTGCCTTTTGGGAAGTGTTCGGTGTTCGTAGAGTGAAATATTTTTGAACTGCTTTTTATTTCTGTAATGTAAATAGTTCAAGTAAGTTGCAAAATGTTATTCAGGCTCCAGCCGGAGGATTGTCAAGGGCCCCAATTTGCCCAGGGGCAGCACCGCTTCTCATGGATACATTTGGGCCTTTGAGAGGGATAAAATGCGTGGAATACCCTTTACCTTTTTCACCCCTGATGAGTTTTTATGTCTGATTGACGACCCGGGTGACCTGTTCCTTCATGAATATGAGCACTGCCATTCATGGCCAATTCCACATTCACCAACCTGCTGTTGTTATACTCATTGCATCTGTGCTAATCCTTGTTTGTTTGTGTAAGACTAAGTGGCCCAGCTGTTCAATATATTAAGTTGCCTTTTATTATAAAAAATACCTTATATATGTATCACCTGTTTTTAAATATTTCCATTTTCAGTAAGAACATGGTTCTAGGCTTAGTGGCACAGACAAGTAGTCAGAACGTTTTGAGAGACTTACTTACACATTGTTGGTTTTGGTTTTTGTTGACAATGAGTAATATATCAGATGGTATGATTAGAGATATATATAGCTTTTATTTTCATTCAGAAACTCCAATTGAGTCCCATGATAGGGAGGCCATTTTGTTTGGATCAAACTTCTCTATGTGTGTAGCCCGCCCTTTTTGGTCTCTTGCCAAAGGGGATAATCTGTCTTTATTTATCCACATCTTTTCTCCAGCCCACATTGTCACTGATTAAGGCTATTCTCTGGAGAGTTTAAGGGGTTAGATTTGGGAGAACTACCCGCCCCTCTCCCACCACTTCACTCACACAAAGGGGTTGAGTCGCTCCCCCTTCATTTCACTTTCTCTTTGACTGACATCCAATTAATTTTGGTGAGAGCGAACATCACGGATAGATCTATCTGAGATGGCCTTCTCCATGCTCTCTGAAAAGCCATCGTAGTTTGTCCCACAAACACTGCAGGCTCTCCATCACTGGAAGACTTCACCCCGCCTGTTGATTGTGTCTGCCCGGCCCACTAGTGCCTGTCACTGTCCGAGGTTACCTGGGGTTGGGTACTGTGTGGTGGCACTGTCGAGCAGTAAACAGTGGTGTCATTCATGATTGCAGGCAGATTGCATTTTGTATAGAGGGCCTTGGACACTGTGCAGACTCAAACTGTCTCGGATATTGAATCTAATGCGGGCCAGCCCAGCCCAGCTTAGCCACACGTAACCTGCTATTCACAGGCCAGGACCAACGATTCCCAGGCCAATACCCTTTATTAAAATGAATAACTGTAATCAGGCTGCCTGCTCATGGCCATGGAGTTTAAATCTGCTTCATTGAAAGGAATAATACATGATACAAGGAGGAGTATTGAATTGAAAAATGTTAAGGAAGATTACCCCACACACACACACAGGCCTGTAATTATGTCGTGTGCGCGCGTGCGTGTGGTCTTTTTCACCAAGTCTCAACCTTTTATCTTATTTTTTGTGTTTTTGACATTGTCTTAAAATGACAATCAATTAGTTATTTGCAAGCACAAATAATATATATGCATATTTTCTGTTAGCTGTTATGTTTCTCGTGTCCAAATCAGTGGCTCAAAGAAAAATAAATCTAATGCTCTTAAAGGACAAGCAATTATCTGCCTGTAAAGAGATGCTTTCTCATTTGTTTTTAGGTTATTTGAAAATTGATTCATCACAACAATAATGTATCTAAATGAAATCAGCTTTACTAAACATTTGGCTTTGTATGCATTTGATCTCACATTTACCAGCTAGTCCTTTGTTGGGCTCATTCTAGCGTTCGTCATTCAGCCTCTAAAGCAAATGTTCACATATATAACTGATTTGAGAACATGTACAAGGCAGACATATGTATACAGCATTCTCAAATCCCTTTCTTTGCCTCTGTTCATTTATTTCCAGGTGCTCACAGTTATCGGAAATGTCTGCTGACAGCCTGCTGTTGGCACAAAGCTCTATATTGCACATAGGGAAGTGTTTATCACAGCTCTGTGTCTCAGTCCCAGCTCAGTCGCACTAAATAATACAAAGCTTTGTGTTTTATCCATTCTCACTCTCGTCCTCATTATGACTCGGTAAAAACTAGTCAGTCTACCCCATGTTTCTTTCACTGGGTAAAGATGTAGGATATGGCACAGGTTATTTGCTGATGTCTTAACAGTTCATATTACCAAACTGTAGCATCTGTTGTTTACGTTGCAGGTCTATTCGTGAAGTTGTGTTTGAGCACTTAGTCTTGTTTTTCTAAGCTCTAACAATGACTTTAATGTAATGGAATTTTCTAAGCAACCAAGAGCCACACAGTATAACAAATATTATATTGTGAGGATTTCAGCTCCCTGTGTGTGCAGTAGAGATACAGTATGTAAGGGGGTAGGCTGAGGAGAGATTCTTTATCTCCACAATATGGCTTGTATGTATTAGATTTCTCCCTGCACAGGCAATACGATTCTCAGTCTGATATCTGGGATTTTATAAAGGCTCCCCAAATTGAATCAGAAGCCAAGCAGCCTTTATTTATGAATATTCATAACACGCTTTTAAATGGAAACTGAGGTTATATTGTTATTGTGTTTGAAATATCTATCCAGCGAGCCTTAGTGACTTGTGAGAGTGGGCACCCGCTTCAGTAAGCCCATGGAACATACATCAATTAAAATGAGACTTTGCCTAAAGCTAGGTAATAATAAATCTGAGAGGTCTGTGAACAGAAATGTTTTTTCTTTCATGCATGTGTGATTATCCTACTGGAGTCGATAGCTATCGTCTTAGCTTCCAAAGGTAAGATGTAATGGCTGCGCAGATTCAAAGACACCGAGCGAACAGAAGCTCATCCTATTTTTACAATCAAACTTTGAGCAAGTTCCCCCTGTAAAGCATTTGCATGCAATGCGCCAACACAAAGCTGAATAAGGTGTGCAGCGCTGTTCTGTGATAGTATCTCCTACTACACTGCCAGTCGCGTTAGTATGTGCCTATTATCGGCACAGCCTGAATATAAGGCACAGACAGCCTTGCAATCGTGGGAGCTTGAATGTATTTTTCAGTCTTTGATAAAGGTGGCTTCTGCTAGAGGCTTGACTTTGGGAGGACACTACAGAGAATACTTTAAGCATGAGGTCTCTTCCAAAGAAAGGCTGGGTTCAGACTAGTGGTAGAGTAGGACACAGACTCTAATGGCACACTAAGGCCAGCTGGCAGGGGGGATCCTGCAGGGGAGACGGAGACAGACAGACCCAGCAGGCCATCACAACAATCTAAGTCTGAACACAGCAGAGACAAGGCACCATTACACGAGCCCAGAGGCACCGGAGCTCACATTCCCTCCGCTCATCCCTCCCTCGATATTTCTTTTTCTCTCTTTAGACCTGTTGTGTTGTTAAAAAAACATCACAGCAATTCCAGTTCACACTCATTATCAAACTTTGCACTTGTTGTTTGTTACTTTAGTGTCATGACTTTCTTTCTCCTAACGCTTGCCAGGAGGTTTTAAGTATAGATGGATGAGTTTTGTTTTTTTTAACGCTGGGACTCTGCCACAACCGCTCGCAGCTCACTATATGCGTGGCTCTGTGCAGAAAGCCCAGCTGTATCCACAAGTGCCATATGGTGCCCAAAAAACCCTGCTGCACATCATGTACCCTCGACAGATCCCCATGAAAAATGAGACTACAACAAATCCCCTTCTAATAACTGTTATGAGAATCGGTTTTATTCTCTTTTTTGAGGATGTTATTGATTTCTTTGTATTTTACTCCCTCAGTGGTAGGGCTTGTGTAACAGAACAACAAGCCGACACAAATGTCTCTCCTGTAATCCAGCAGACTTGCCACTGGCAATATCAAGGTGCAACACAATCATCGCACCACGGCGACCCTTTGTGCTCTCTTTTATGTTAGAGCATACAAACATACAAAAGCTTACAAAAAGAGGATTTTCTTAATAATCCTCTGCAAGTAAAAATATATTTTCCTGCTTTTTAGCAGCGTGAATAATTTATCCCAGGACTCATTGGTTTATTCCTCTCTGTGTTGCTGAAATGCACTTTGCATTTACGTCCCTTCGTCTCAGCAAAAAGGATTTCAAGCTTTGCCTAATTGGTTGTTTTGTGCCCTTTTGTCATTGCCTTTTGTGAACAATGGGATACTGGTGATGTAAATCTAATTCTGAAGAGCAATGCAGCCTTTCCTGTGGCAAAGACTTGTCGGAACACAATTAACTTTTGGCATTACACTGTATACAGTAAAAGTGAGTGGCTCCTCGGGGAGCAAGCTGCCACTGGCTGAAGACTTAGTGTTTTAAAAGCATGTTGCACCGACTGTGAAGGGACACAGCTACACCAATGGAAGCCCTGCAGAGGCAATGTGTGTGATGAAATTATGTATTTGATCCGTATTAATGCAGCCTTGAATTCCATTTGGCTTTGCTTCTCATGTTATAACTACATTCGACTTTTAGTTTTGACCGTTTCCTGGAGATTTCAATATGAAAAAGTTTCATTAAAATTGCTTGGAGTTTTTTCTCACCATTCTACAGCATGACAGTACCCTCCAACACATTGCTTATTGATGAGAACTGGACTCTGGTCATTTAGCTGGCGATAGCGAATAGACAAACAACGTGCACAATGTTCATTATGTTGCTCACCTCTGGCCCACAAGCCTACCTCAAAGAGAGAGGGGCCTCATCTAACAAGCTACAAGGGACATAGTCTTTCTGTCCTCCTTTGAAGCTCCTCTTTTGATCAGCTCTCCTGTCCCCTAACCTCTGTTGGGTTCACAAAGATGGCAAATGAATCAACTCGGAGCAGAGTGAGAATTTGTCAGCCAGCACAGATGCGGCAAAGATGTGATTGAAAAGTCTGGAACACATTTTAGTCTCCATCGCATACACATCCTTTAAAAACACACACATAAAGGCACGGAGTGATCAGTGATCTCTGAAACTGTTGCCTGTCTCCTGCAGGCAGCCGGGGAGATTTGATGGTAGAGCTACTTCAGTTAGACACAGCAGTAAACCCAAAGGAGATACCGACAATCGTCTGTGAAACTCAAACATAACAGCTGGGATTTGAAGTCTTTGACCCACTGAAATGCAAATATCACTAGTATTTTATTCACTAGTATTTTCAGACATTGACACCTTTCTCTAATTTCTCTTCACCGAAGAAAGATGAAGATACAATAAGATACTATAGATGACATTATAGACATCTCTAGACTGAGGTATATTTGTTATTTATACAGTATCTTTGTGAATGTATTTTCTTTAAAAACCTTTACTGAACCACAACACCTTTTTAAGAAAAATTCATTAATTAGAAATATAGCTGTTAGTTGAAGCCTTAATGATATTATACAGTTCAGTATGTTATGTCATATGGCTTTTGTTAAGCTTTGATAAGGAGGAAATTCATTAAAATAACTCATCATAGAAACTACTTAAATCATTTAAAATTAATTATTTAGTAGTACCTTGGTGCTGTGGTATATTCAGTTCATTAAGTTAGTATTTTAGTATTTATTATATACCTCTCTCTCTGTCTCACTTTGTGCTGACTCTTGGTTCCCCTGCTGAGATTTAGCTATAAAGCTGCTCTCTTGCTGACCTTTCAGTGACAGACAGCTGCTCTGCCAGGGCTTCCTGGTTCTCGCTGCAGTCTAGACTCACGCTTTGATTATATTGACCAGACAGATCCATGATCTCCGGCAGAAAACCTTGAGCTGCCCAGAAGAGGCATCGCTTCATAACTGCAGATCAGTCAGCTGGCCCGATCTGTTTCCTCAGCGGCACACAAACGTCACGCCGCCTGATGCTGCTCTGCCCTCGGATGACGCGTGTCACTTTTCATTGTGTCGCGGGGGTTAGCCAGATCACCTTTGTGTCAGGTTAGCACGTCCCCTGAAAACGATCTGTCTGCGCCTTGATAACGTAAACCACAATAAGAACTGAAGACAGAGGTGGGCAGCTTCCTGCAGGAGAGTCTAAAGATTATGTAAAGTAATTCAGCGAGTGATGAGAGAGGAGCAGGCCACCACTGACAGCAGGTTTAGCAGGTATGTAGGTCACACAGGGGGAGGCCTCTTTTGCATTTTTTTCCCTGCCATGTCTATTTTTGTTTTGTCTCCCTCTCACTTCTTCTCCCTCTTCTCTTAATCAGTTATTCACTTACTCCTTTCATCTCAGGGTGTCTCGGTGCTCTCGCTCTTAGTTATCTCGTGACTATTTTTCCCTAACTTGGACAGAGTGGGGAATAGAAAAAAAGAGAGATCAAGAGTGAGAGACATTGCCAGTGGAGACATTCTTTACTGGCTTTCGTGGTTCTTTCAACGTGTCGCTTCAATGAGTGGCCGGGGGTCCTTTTCCAATCGCTTTTTTTGGCAACACATATTGTGAACCGTGCCCCCCCAACCCCCCCCCCCTCTTATTCTTGCCATCTCTCCTGCCCTCTAATCATCTTCTCTTTCTCTGAGCTGTAGCTTAACCTTGGAGCAGATGGTGTCCTGTTCTCTTTTCACTCATTCGGAGTACTCTGTTTTCTCATCTTGTCAAGCATGGCCCAGGCCTGTGTAATGAGCTTGGGCCCTTTCAGCCTGTTTAGGGGACCCTGACCCAAGTTGGAGCCGCCCCTCAACAGCCACCACTGCAAGGTTACCTAAACCCGCAAGGGAGCACAATGCTACTTATAGTGTCCACAACCCCTTGGCCTTTTCTTAGCGAGAAGAAAGGCGGAATATTAATAAGGACTCTTGGCTTTTCAGGGGAAAAGCAGCGGAGAGGGGCGGTCAGAGTGTTTATTGAGCAGACTTGTTTTCGTCTCCTTAGCCTGCAGGTCACAGCCCGGTGCACTTTAATTGGCTCGGATTGTTAGACAGTGTTCCATCTCATAGCAAAGAAAACTCCCGCTATCAAACGCTGACCCCCGCCTCCTTACAATATCCTATTTTTTCCTGTTGTGAGAACGGCAAATCATAGCTAAGCTTTCTCTACAAACTTAACATTAACATATGAAAATGGGCTGCTTTCCACATTTACCAGCTCCTTAGTTCTTTTGGTTGGGCACTTGTTGAGTTCCACCCGCTCTTGTTTTGCTCGAGCGGGGAGATGTCTTTAATTATCTTTGCAGTAGACATATTAGCCTCAAAGCTATTAGTCCATGCAAAGTTCAATGAGGGGCTCTTTGATACTTGTTTAATATACATGGCTCAATGCAGACAAGGCACAGGTCCCTCAAAGACCACCCGGTCGACATGCTGAAATGAATTCTGCTCAATAGACACTGAAATTGACCTTGACATTTTTCTGTGTTATTCTCTCAAGATAAAATGCTATTGAGCGAGCAGCAGCCCTCCGCCTGTTCCATAAAAGCCACAGAAACAAAAAGACCTTTACTAGAAATTTGATTCACTCGAGCAAAATAGAAATACTTAAGGCTATCAGTTAAAGACCTTTTGTCAGAAGTGTTTTCTCAATTTTATTTGTGCATACTCGAGAGGCCACTTAGATCAAAGAAACGGAGAAAGGCTGGGAAATGAAATACGGTTTGAATGGGTTTCAGCAGCTCCCACGCTGAGATAGCGACGGGTCGTGTCCGTTGTTTTGTGGCAGCAGCTGGACACCTGTGGGAGGGGATCAAAGCTGCAGGACCTGTTCAGAAACATCAGACCGGCCAACCGCGCCATGCTCCGGGGATCAAATGCACGGAAGAAATTCTCCTGGGGAACTGACTCTGTAGGGCACGGACACTTCTACGACTCCATCGATTTCTATTCTTCTCCCGCTCAAGAAGAGAGGATTTGAATTAAAAGACAGTGAGATGTCCTGTGGCTGAGGGACAAAAGGATCCTCCTGTTCAGCCCCAGGCTCCTGTCTGCAACATTAAGCAGAGACGGCTTCCCATGATGCCATGTGGGTGACCCACAGGGACAGCTTCCCTGTCGGCTGACTGAGCCACAATGACAAGAACATTAAAAGTAGTGTGAAAGCAGAACTGCTGCTGAGGGGGACAAATGCTCATCGAGGATGATGCAAAACACTGAAAAAGGTGTATCATACTAAAGCTAGATGAAGTAAAAAGTCCATTTCATTTAATAATGTCATGCTTTAAAATCTTAACTTGCCACTGCTGTCCAGTTCAAACTCATTTTCCAAACTCATGGTGGAATGCTGTGAGGCAGTTTACTAATGCTGACCAACAAAACAATAACCACCTCTTGTCTAATAAATGAATGGAAGGTGGGGGGATGTAATTTTCTGCTTGTCTGCATACGAGGCTGACTTATGCCTAACTCTCTTCCTTCCTCTCATCTGTGCAGATGTGAGCACGCACGCACGCACGCACGCACGCACGCACGCACGCACGCACGCACGCACGCACGCACGCACGCACGCACGCACGCACACACACACACACACACACACACACACACACACACACACACACACACACACACACACACACACACACACACACACACACACACACACATCCTCCCCCCTCTTGAGCTACTAAGGGTTTTTCTCTGAAGGATATTTTCACTGAACCTCTGAAAGGCTGAAGTGACAAGAAAATAAATTAAGTTGAAGAAATGTTTAAAAGTTAAGGAGTGTAAAAGTTTGGTAGATGTTTTCAATGTATTTGATCTCCTGAGGGGTCACTTTTCACTAATATGTTATGGAAACTTCACGTCACGATGTTTCAGAGAGGAAAAATAAACAGATTATAATGTGTGTGTGAAATGCAGATCGGATACCCTTTTGAGGTTGATCTTCATGGAGCAAGGTCATGCATGTTTTAGTGTTATCCTTGAGAAACAATAGAGTTTGATTATTGTGTGCCCTCTTTCTCTAGACATCCACATCACCCATGCAGTATACAAATACAGTTTGGATGCAAACTGGTAATTTACACACCAAAATGGAGGGTGGGAGGCACCACTGGTGTAAGCTGTCTAGTTTCCTGCTGAGGGAGTCAATTCAGTCGACTGTTTTTCTGTTTTCCTTATCAGCCCTCTGTGGACCGACCCTCTCCTTCACCAGAAACCTTGACAGAGGCCCGTTTTTCTCTCTCCCCCATCTTGTTTATGTGTTTACCACAGCACACTCACATCCTCCCTAAATGATAGCCCCTCCACTGACAGCACACAGGAGTGAAATTAGAGAGCAGACATCCCCGCTCTGCTGTTCCTTCAAGCCTCAGGCAGCCAGGGGAGGCTGGGGCAGCAATCAATTGAAATTCTGAGCTTTTTGGCTTCGTCTTGATCAGTGCTGGATATTAGAGGAAGAGGATGTTACCGTAGCACCCAGACTTTGTTGTTATATCACCTGAGAGACGGGAAGAAAGCAGCATCTGGAATGAGGCCAGTGCTTCAGTGAGCTGCGGCATACACATGCTAAAGGCAGACATGATGGAGGGTCTGTTCCTGTCACAACATCAGGCACATCCCTATCAGCTTTAATATCCACAACATGTGGAAAAGTGATAATTCATGGCATATCATTTTATGTCTATGCATATTTTAGCACATCCCTCTTGATGCCATACGCCTGGATCACGAGCACAATGTGCTACATCGTATCTGTACATGTTTCCTGTAAATGTATTCCATTACCGTGATGATCTGAATCTGGTGGTAAACCTGCTTCGTTCATTAATGTATAATGAAGCAGGAAAAGATTAAAGGATATCTCAGGGTTGTGACAACATGCTTCCTGTTCTCCTGAGCTTGGCCATGTCTGTCACCTGTGATAACATTGTACTCAAAGTAATTGCTGATACCTGGGAACACAATGACATGACTTCAAAAGCAGGGGGTGATACAGAAAGTTGTCATAAAAAGTACGGTACACAAGTTTCAAGATAAAAAAAGACATAGTATACATGTCATAACAAAATGTCATCCTATATAGTACAAAAAAATGAAAACAGAAAAACAGGCTAGCTCAGCTGGTAGAGCGGCCATCACATGTACCGGTACATCTTTCATGTCAACCCCTCTTGTTTAATAAATCTAAATGTCATAAAAAGTCCTATAAAAATGTTTGTCAAAAAGATAAAACATAAAACATTTTTCATGGCATAAAAATATCCATACTAGTATTTTATAGTATTTCATAAGAAACTAAAAAGTAGTTTAATAAGTCATAAAAAGTCATAAAGAATGTCCTGGTATACATTTAAAAAACAATATAGTCATTAAAAGAAATGATATAGCACACTATACCAGTAGTTTCTTAACTCTTTGGGCCAGGAACCCTCAGCCCTAAACAGTAGGGCTGGAGCTGTAGACATGCAATTGTTAATGATAGAGCACAGTTTACTGAATAATGGAAGATTATTTCGCTGACCTATGGACCCCACTTTCAGGTCCCCTTCTTCGTTAATTAAGATGTTAATTCCTCGTGTGAACAGTTCTGCCTCAGATCAAACGTTTAAAAAATGAATACAGAGTGATATTTGTGTAGCTAGATCCTTCATGCTTTTTAGCAGTCCCTAAATCCCAGTAGGTCTCAGAGAGGAGACATTTCCTGCCCAAGTGTTGCAACAGATGAAATCACTTCTCTGTTGAAGGAGCATTGTAGTGTACGTTACCCGTGGCTGGCAGCACATTTCCAGCAAGGCAAAGGTGGTACAGTATGCCCAAGCTGTCTAACACAACACAATGTAAATGCACCCTGTTAGCCAATACTCTTTAGAGTGGAAGCAAATGTTGCATAGTGCCACATAAAAGATTACAATCACCTATCACCATTTATTTTTGGTCCTTACTATTGTTTTCTTGGTCTTCAAATCATATTTTTATATATGACAGCCATAATGAACTACTGTGTTACTTCACATATAAATATTATGCAAAATTAATTGATTATCTCTTCTACATTAAACCCATATAACACTGTTATTAGAAACCCATATTACACATGAATACACCCCTATTAAAGCCCGATTACATTGTTATTACACCATTATTACTATTATATATATTATTATATTGTTAGATGTTGCCCTGTTAATACATCCATATCACACCTGTATTACACCTATAATATACCCATGTTAGAACCATGTTACACTGTTACATCCATATTACACCCATGTTACACTGTTGTTACACCTATTACACATGGACACAGCCTGTAAATGACTGTATCCCCAACAATACAGACATCATTTAAAAGTAAAATGTCCTCTTTCATCTGTTATATCTGTGTGCTATTGTCATGTGTGTGTAGGGGGTTGGGGGGGTCGATTGAGTGTATCTAATATTTGATGTCTTCTTATGGCTGACTGTGAGCGTTCTGTTTTAAAATAAAATACAATATATATTGAAAAATAAACAATAACCTCTTCCATGGTACATGAACCCAAACCTGCAATTACAATCAAGAAACCAGCGTTACAAGGAATTGAATTAGCTTGATCGCAGAGTGGTTAGTTTACATACAGAACATTGATAAAACTTTGGATTCTCCACGTTCCTCTATCACGCTTAAGCAGTTGTATTTGTTTACATCATCTCCGGTCCGCCTGGGGAGAGCAGTTCTTTTTATGGCGTGCTTTGTTTGGATGATTGTTGTTGCAAAGAGGGGAAGCGGCACGGTTTGCCCAGGGAGTGACGAGGAAGAAGGAGTCGTGCGACTTGAGATGTAACGGGGAGGATGGGGGGGGGAGAAGGATGTGTGTGAGGGGGAGTCTCAGGCTGCCTTACAGGGATGGCAGTCTGTAATTAATTTTGCATGCGTCTTTCTCCCTCCTCGCATTTGTTTTCTTCTTTTGTGTAGAATAACTCTTTAGGAAGGCGCTACATTTCCAGGGACGAGAGACTGTTAAACATCACGACACATTTCAATGCAAGGCCATGAGGATGAAGTTGGTCATAAAATAGAAATTCTCAATGTTTTATGATGATCTACTTTTTCTCGAGCAGAAAGTAATTTGATTAAAATATATAAATATATACAGTGTATATATATATATATATATATATATATATATGAAGCAAATTAATCTTGCACAGGTGATTACTTTGACTAATACCTAAGATTTGTATCAACAACATCTGCATGCAAGAGTGGACATCAGAGATGAGTTACATGTCTGTATCTGTGTGCTCCACATTGCAGATGAATCTGAGACGAACAGCACTGAAACCAGCAATGGAGGTGAGTACAGGTCACGTTTCTCCTCATGAACCCTCCAGTCTGTGTGCTGTGACGAATCGCTGAAATCCTGCCACTGAACAGAAACCTCCCCGCCGCCTGCTCACACATCCCTTCCTCCATTTCTTGCTTTCCTGCCTCTGCTACACTCGGCTGGATATGTCTGTCAACATAGCTGCCTGCATTCAAATATATCGCAGTGCTTGTTAGCGTTCTGATTATATGTATAGATGCTCCAAAAAAGTCTGTTTGAAAAAGTTGTTGCTAGTTACATTATAACTATAAACCCACTCGCCTTGATGGGCAGAGAGTTTGTTGATTGGTAAATTGAGGCTTTCTGCACAAGAAGAGGCCAGCAGCTTGATTATCAAAGCCTCTCCTCACATTTCCCCCTCTCTATTTCTGTTCTCTACTCTCCCCTAGAGGAGATGAAAGATCCTGTGGAGAGCTCAGAAGAACCTGATTTCATTCTTACTGACAGCATTCAGTCCAAAGGTAATGGCGCTCTTATCTCGCACACAATCTATTTAGGAACGATTTGTTGTGAGCGGCCACAGCTGCTGAATTAGAAATCCCTTTATCCAGAGGGCCCTCAGCGCTGAGCAGCTGAGTGCTACCCAGTTCCACCCTCCTCGTCTCCTCTCCCTCTGTAGGGGCCATATTGTAGGATATTTTGGTATAAACGTGTCAGCACGTCTTTGGAGATTGAGTGTGATAAATGGCCTGCAAACTATACTATCAGACATTTAATAAATCAAGTGTGCAATGCATATTATTTTAACATGCAGCCTACACAGGCTGTAGGGGCAATAATCATGCCAATAAATCATATTTGATAAGGATACCACACTGTTGTTATTCTCAGGGCTCCGCTGAGATTTAGGGCAATAAGACAGCGTGTCATTTGTATTTGTTCTGTGTGTGGCTCTATAGAGTTGTTCAGCCAAAGAATGGGATTCAGACTTTGGCGGTGTAGTTCCCAGGTAGAAAAAAATAATCATTAAGCAACTGTTGTGAACAGATTGTCAGGGTTGAATAAATAGGACGGGCAAGCAGCATATGAAATAACTTGGCAGAGCGGGTGGGGTGGTGGGGAAAGGAGAGAGCTTAAACAATGCCAGACAGAGCGCCAGATAAGAAAAAAGCTTGTTGTCGAACAAGCGTGTGGATCAGGGTGTTCTGCCGTATAGAGAGCTGGGTGGCCCATAGTGTGCAGTTAAAATGAGCCGTGGAGTAGCATCCAAACACTACAGACGTCCTGTTTTCTGAACAGAGATGCTGGGTTGTTTTATCTTAAAAAGACTCACATTAGAACAGGATTAGCCTCAGTGTCCAAAAGTCTGTTTATCCATCTGTCTGTCACACACGGTATCAAGATCATCACAGATACAATTTTGACAAAACGTTGCCCTTTATTGCCTTTTATAGATACATGCTACAACATTCTGTGTACTGTTATTTACTAACAGGTAGTTTGGTACCCATTTTGGACCGATGAAAGTATCCTATAACCAATCACTGTAGTTAAGGGACATTTGCTGGAGATAATTATTGCTTCAAAAAGTGAAGAAAAGCAGGATGCTTTCGGCAATCCCATTTAACTTTCCAAAATAAACATTTTCTTTCCACTAACTTAGGCAAAAAATGACACAATTGCATTTGTCCCATAGACAGATCATCACTATGAAATATCCTTTTTGATTGAAAGGATACCATGGGCTATAAAGCCAACGTATACATCTTTACATGTTACCATTATTTCTAGTAAGGCTTTGAGAAGCAAAGTCATTTATTGCCATTTCTTCTTAGCAAAACTGATAAATCAATAAAATCTCACAACTAAGAAACTCGAAACATGGAATATTTTTGCCAGTTTTGCTTGAAAAATTACTTCAAATTAATCTGCAACTATTTCCATATTTGCATGATTGTTATTTCCGCTCTAATTCCAGTTCATTCTGTGGTGTGCAATCATCACTTCTAACAGAGATTGTTCATTAAAGTCCCCAACCACTTCCCAAGTAAGAAATGGTAATACGGTAATATTGCAAAGAGTAATATTAAAGAAAAAGTATTGTGTATTTAATGTAAGAACCAGAAATCCAGCCGTGCAAAATCTAAATTCAGACTTGTTCTCCTTCCAGACACTGTTGAGAAGAAAGAATAAGCAGCCGAAGGACGGACAATCGACCTCATCTGACAGCCAGCAAAACTGTGCGAAGGCCCCCCCCTCCCCCGGTGTCAGGAGGCTCATGTCAGCATGGCCCCGGACAACCAGTCACTCACAAGATGCTGACATCCCCAACTTCATTTAGCTTCTTCCCTCCCTCTTAAGAAACTACTCATCCCTGAAGTATGTGTGTACTATATGTATATGTATGTACAAAAACCTTACCATAGGACTTGAACATATCAACCCGTTAAGATGAGCCATACCTCACTGTGTGTCAGAGTCATGTATCATTTAGAGATAAAGCAGGTTCAAGTCTCTTTCTGTGATCTCCCCCCCCCCTCTGAGGGAGCATGGTGAGTCTGTCAGAGGACCCCCCCACCACACAGCTCCTTACATCCAGGCTGGGTGATGCTTAACATCTACTGTCCTTTTGTTCTCACAATGCCAAACAGTCATGACGACATTCAGCAGTGGAATACCTGACAACACGCTGACACCTGCCATGTCTCCTCACACACTTCTGCAGCCCCATTGTTTAGTCAAATCAGAGCCTTGATTCTGACCACAGTCTGTAAGGCGGCAGTCATTCCCCAGCCGTTATCTGTAAACATCACTGATCGATCTGCGCCGCCGCTGTTACTGCAGCTTGACTCGTATAACCAAGAAACTCCATCAAGGCCAACGTACACTAACCAGGAAATGAGTGTCTGTTAACAAATCAATTGGTTCTTTTCCCTCTTTTTCTTTGCAGTTTCCAGTGCATGCCAGAAAAAATTGCTTTGAACTTCATCCCACATTAACAGGAATTACAGTCCTCTTCGCTTTTGCTTGTCTTCTTATCAGATTGTCTATAATTGTATTGAAGGAATCTGCCTTATTTCATATCAAACTATTGAAATCACAATCACAGACCTAAGGAGGTGGTCAGAGTATGGATTCTTGGTGGTGTATTGCTTGCAGATGATTTGTAATTTTAAGTACGTCATGCGATGGCTAATGCCTGTTAAAGGTCTCTTGTGTTTCCCTCAGTTGATTTTAAAACATGCTTTTGGTTTCTTTTTAATGTTGGTATGACTCATGAATATTTTTTCAGTGGTGCCATACTAAAGATCCGATTCATTGAAGTTCTACGAAATGATGCCTTCATACTTTCGATGTTTGCTTTGCTAAACTATAACTGAAACAACTAATAAAATGTAAAGGTGGAAGCCATGTCTCAGCTTTTAATGTGCCTTGTCATGTGTCTTGTTTCATATAAGATTTTATTTATTTTTTACTCATAGCTGGTAGAATTAATGTTCCCTTTGTTCTTACATGTTACATGGAACCACTGTGTGTGAAGGAGCGATCACTTGTGTGTCTCCGGGCAGACAAACAATTAGTCTGTCCTGTGATCTGAAGCCCTGCTGCCTCTCTGGCCCTCAGGCTCTCTTCTGTAACAAATGAGGAGAGATATCTCTCACCCCAGAGCACCCCCCCCTCTCTGCCCCCTCCCTCTGGGATGCTCACTAATGACCAGAGACCTCACAAGGAGTTTATCAAAGACTCTCCAGAGCAGAACAATTTATCAATCATCTCTCTAATCTCGAAAATAATGTTAGCTTAGCACCTTTTCAAATATTAGGTAAATGTTTATTTATCCTCTGAATCTCTAAACTCACATGTCATTGGCTGGACTGCCTTAGGTTGCATCACTACTGTATATGTTTTAATAATTAGACATATTATCCAATATATACTTTAAAAAGTGTGAATATTGGCACCACTTGTTGCAGTGTAAACAGCAACAGGGCACTAGTTTGGATACTCATTATCCAACAAGCAAAATCATATCAATCAGAAGCTGGAAACAAACCTGAGCAAAAGCCTCAGGTTTATAAAAGCTGGAATTCTACCAAATACCTTTTTACACCAACATAGAAATGTTTTTGTCTTCATGGGATGCAAATATTCATGCAACGCACACTGGGCTTACAGCCTGGTATCCTGGCAACCACTGACCTCCAGCACGGACACAGGTACTTGCGTGTTCCTTTAGCAAACACATGTGGACAGTCATCAAAAAGAGTTTGCCCTTCTTATTTAGACACATTGCCCGAAAAGAGAAGGAAAGCGAAGAAAATACAGTTTGATGTGATGAAGGAAGCACAGCTACAGTAACTCTACTCTATCAGAGTGATGTGAACTTCAGGTGAACTGCAGCCTAGCAAAACCACTGAGTCTAAAATAATAACTAACCTTTCACTCACAGGCCATCACATTATATTGCTGCATGATTAATGTCGAAATATAAATATTCTCCCATTTGAACATGTGACTTTGGCGATTCTAAATCCCAGTTATATCATAAAACGTGTTTAAAAGAATGGTGCTACGGTGATGAACAGCCACTGGCTAATGATAAGAATCGCTCATTGCATGCTCTCATCTTGAGACTGTTAACAGCATATTATCCAGATGGGACAGACTTGCTCCAATTTGGTCGGATCAGAATTCACTTTCAAACCTCCTTATTATGGGGTAAACAATTGCCAAGTGTGTCCCTGTATTTATTTCAGAGCCTTCCATGGGGCAAATTAATGAGTAAAGTTTTCACAGTACACTATTTATACATTTATGATAACAATTGAAGCCGCAGAACCAGAGGAATGTTCTCTATTATTCCATGCATTTTTCTTCTTCTCCTCCTTTGTCCTAGCCTAGCGACTACATTACACTTCATGAGGCTCGGCACTTTCAGGTTTGTTAAGCTGAACGTTTCGAATGAAGCGTCGAGCAGACAAGAGGAGTGGGTCACAAGCTGTACAATTAGAAGCTACATAAGAATGATTATTTAAGGCAATTTGTCTGGAGGTTTGGGCCTTTTCTTTGAGGCCTTTACTTGATAGCTCTCATTGTGTAGAGATGAACAAGTAACAAGGCGAGAGATGCAACAAAGACCCCCCAATGGAATTGAATGATGGGTGTGCTGGTTAGAAGGTATGACATATGGTCACCAGGACACTCCTAGACTTCTAATCTATAACAAAGCAAATCTAGTCCAACACACAAAAAAAAGATGAATTCTCAACATGTTCTTTTCCATCCCACAACTGGAAACGTATCAACAAGCATCATGCCTTTCACCAGAAATGTATCAAAACAATTTGATTTAAACATTATCCTAAAAAGGAACAACATTCCACTCTTGTAATATTGTTTTCATAGCCTATGATGACAAAAAGGCATCAACAACAAGTTTCTCATCTGTTGCAATGAAAAACAAGTTTCATATCGCTTTACCAGCTACCACGTTTATGTTCCATTAACTTGTCGCACGGCAAGCGATGTCAGGAGTGATTGTCCCTGGAACGGAGACGGTTTAAATTTTAATGACTTCATTTAAATGTTGCATGTCAGAGCTGAGGGTTCCCTGAACCTGAGCAGTGGGTAGTGTCAGGGGAAAGAGCTTAATCGCATAGGCTTGCTGCCACGCGCCTGCTCCACGGCATATAAAACACTTCAGTTCTAAAATAACAAACCCCCTATTTCACAAAACAGCCTGCCGTCCTAGTTTACACCTACAGTAACGGTGTGGTATTTTTAGGCTTACATTGGAGTGGGGAGGCTGAAATTGTTCACTCACACAGAAAAAACATCAGGCACTGCGTCAGTTTCTACACATTAAACACACCATAAACACATGACGCATGTGTTGAATGACCTGCGTGGTTGCCATGTTTTTGTCAGTTTCTATCTGACAGGCCTTATCAAGCGGCTGCGTTCTGATAGGAAGTGATGTGCTCCATTTATTCTATTTTCCAGATGAAAGCTCTTCTTATATAAACATGCATTACCATGTTCCCTCTCCTGTTCTCTCTCCTGCTGCTAACTCCCCCCGCCCCCCGTCTTCCTCCCTCCCGCCACAGTACGGCTGACCCGGCGCCACACTGGCTGTTAACAAATCAACAACAAATTGGAGAAAAATAATGCAAGCTCCAAAGCTTTAAATCCCAGCACTAGATAAGCTGCCTTTATCTGAATAACAGTGTTTGTCCTTCATGAAAATGCATCGCCCCCACAAGAGGCAAAGGCTCCTCACTATAGGTGAACTAAGCCGAGATAAACACTCTAATTAGGATGAAAATTGACGCCATTCATTATGGATGTCGGTCTTCAAAGGCAGCGGGAGCCACTGAAATGTTGAAAGGAAATTGACTTGCAGCGTAGCTAGTTTACTTTGAACAATTGAGAATACGTCGATCAAACTCCAGCAGCACAAGACGTTATGCAGATTACATTTGTAGTCTGGCTGAAAAAGCACGCTCGTCTCGTGCTCAATACCCCTCGTGACAATAGAACGGAGCAGAAAGAGGATTAATAAACTAATTCTATCTCTCTCCCTCTAATTATTAACTTGAAAATGCATATTGAGGTGATATGGCAAATGCTAACCCTTATTGTGGCTACAGTAGAGCACGGGTAAGACATAACATGAAGTATAAAGTTATCCATTCCAATTCAAGTCTGCTTTTGTGATCACTGAGCGGCAAACAGGGCTGAGGGGAGAAGCTCTCTGATGATTTTTCCCATCAGTCTGCTCAGAATAACAACGCAGTGATATTTCACATGAGCAACATCCACTTGGATTCATTTTATCGCTGTTTTGAGGACAAATCACAGCTTGCTTCAGTGTGAAATTTGGATTGTGAAGCTAATGTGTGTGCAAGGGCTGTGTAGCAGTTACTTTATTTTGCAGACTTCTGGGTCGAACTGCTTGCCACAAAGACTGAAAACAGCAGCAGAGGCAAAAATAGGGTCCTGTGTTAAATGCAATTAAAGACCCATTAACAATATCTGGTAAAAAAACTCAGCATCATTCTTTCTTAATTGTCCTCATTAGCCAATAGGTTCAAGCTTTTATGTTGTTTAACAAGCTTCTATTTGGATAACTAAACAAATACATACAATGTCTTGGTGTGCAGTATTCTCTTTTGGGAGAGGATAAATGGAGAAAAGATTGAAATGATTACATTCCTTTTAAGGACACTAATAAACTAAGTGCATTGGGGAAGGCATAAGACTCACACTGTTGCTCCCCTTGTTAACAACTTAACTTCAGAAGTCATTAAAAATGTTGTTTTTCTAACCACAAAAAACCCAGAGAGCCTAATGAATAAAAATTAAAAGCTACAGCTCTAAATTGCTCAGTAATTAAATTGGACATTAATAAATGCATTAGTCCTGTTTGGCTACAGCTTTGTAAGCAGTTTGGTTACGCAGATGTTCTGTCACTCATTACCGCTAAATGTCACCTGGATCTTAGTTTCCAGGGATTCAGGGAATGACTCAGCAATGCAGAACTTTTAACTTTTAAATCAAGCTGAGCGGAGTGCAGGGTTTACGCTGGAGCCCTGCTGCTTTTCACTCCAGTCATCTAATGTGAAGGCACTTAAGTGATCAAGATAGAACAGAAGAGAAGCTGGGGTCAGATGTAGAAACGTTGTTCATTTTCATAAACTCAGCAGGAGATTTGTTTTAAATAATAGAAAGTTGTCTTTTATATACCCAAATGGTTGAAGATACAAAATGGGACATGTATTTGTAAAATCAATGGTTTCAACATTGGAAGTTGCGTAACGGTGAAAACACCAAAGCTTTGATACATACCGCTTTAAACTATGTCAAAATGTGTGATGCCTGGTCGCATGCTCCAAAGAAGTAGAAGCAACTCATGTCATCTTTTAATACAATCTAAATGTGCAGTCATCAATTATAACAACATTAAAAATAAGAAACAAACTGATGAAACTCAGAGGCAGTAAACATTGTACTGCCATCTGATATTCATTATGTCTGCTGTCACCCTTTAGTTTTACATTAGCCCTGTTACTGTGTCGCCAACCAGTCTGTGTTAGTCCGTGTGCATTTTGATAGATGTTTATTGGATTAAAATCAAAATGGCAAAAATGAGAAAACAGCTGCAGCGCTGGGTCTAACCTGCAGTAACAGCTTTTTTTCTTTTCTTTGCTAAAGCCACCAACTGAAGGTCTGACTCCCTGAGCTGCTGCCTGCTTTCCGCCTGGCAAAGTATTCTCCAGAACAAAACAGAAACATGAGCGGTTTTACTCGTTTCTGACATTTTGGATTTATATAAACTATCAAAATGTACACTGGTTCTGTCATTTCAACATGATTGAAAAGCTTGCTGTTGCCTCACGAGGAAACACTGGTAGACCTACGACAAGACAGGAAGTGCCGGGGCTAGCTGCTTAGCGTGCTAATTTAAGTAGGTATCTCTGTAAGAGGTCCTTTGATGTTTTGGGGGGGGGTTCCCTATAGTGTGTTTTAGTGCATGTAAATGGACTGCAATGGCTAAAATCCCGAAGTTCCCTCCAGAGGGAGTTTCCAACTTATACAAATACACTTATAGGCGCATTCACACCAAGTTCTTTTCCCACAATAGTTCACGAGAACTCAGTTCATGAGAACTCTTTTAGTTCTGATGAACTAAAGCAGATCGCGTTCACACCGCAATGAGTTCCTGGGGGTGGATTAGGCAAATGAAGCCGCTGACGTCACTTCTTCTTCTTCTGCTGCTTTGGGTTTACTGGCAGGCCGCAAACAACTTCACGGCATATACTGCCACCCGAAGTCCCCTGCCGGAAGTCCCCGGAGTTGGGGACTGGCTTCAGTAGAAGCTGCTGGGACTCCCAGCAGCTTCTACTGAAGCCTTCCGAGCAAACTTCAAACGTGCAGCAATGTTTTTTCTGGACAGCAGTCCACAGCTTCCTCCGTGGTGTCCTCCCATGAACTCCATTCTTGTTCAATGTTTTACGTATCGTAGATTCGTCAACAGAGATGTTAGCATGTGCCAGAGATTTCTTTAAGTCTCTAGCTGACACTCTAGGATTCTTCTTCACCTCATTGAGCATTCTGCGCTGTGCTCTTGCAGTCATCTTTACAGGACGGCCACTCCTAGGGAGAGTAGCAACAGTGCTGAACTTTCTCCATTTATAGACAATTTGTCTTACCGTGGACTGATGAACATCAAGGCTTTTAGAGATACTTTTGCACCCCTTCCAGCTTTATGCAAGTCAACAATTCTTAATCGTAGGTCTTCTGAGAGCTATTTTGTGCGAGGCATGGTTCACATCTGGCAATGCTTCTTAAGAATAGCAAATTCAAAACTGGTGTGTATTTTTTATAGGGCAGGGCAGCTTTAACCAACACCTCCAATCTCGTCTCATTGATTGGACTCCAGGTTGGCTGACTCCTGACTCCAATTAGCTCTTGAAGAAGTCTTTAGCCTAGGGGTTCACACCCTGCACTGTGAATGTTTAAATGGTGTGTTCAATAAAAACATGAAAACATATAATTGTTTGTGTGGTATTAGTTTAAGCAGACTGTGATTGTCTATTGTTGTGACTTAGATGAAGATCAGAACACATTTTATGAACAACTTATGCAGAAATTCAGGTAATTCCAAAGGGTTCACATACTTTTTCTTGCAACTGTATATCTGAGTTCTGATGAACTATTGTGGGAAAAGTACTCCGGTGTGAACGCGCCTATAGACTCACTGATATCTACTACTGTACGTCACAGAGGGAAAGCCTGTCCACTGATGCATTCATATCTTATATACTATAGAAGCCCACTGATTTGACTTTACAAAGTTACAAATATACCTGTACAGCTACACTGCCATATCATTCATTAATGGAGCTCCTCCTGCTGCATGTGGGTTCCTTTATTATTACCAGGTATGATAACATTGTACTCACAGAAACAAAATCAGGGAAACAGTACTAATACGATGTCTGACAGACACTGAAAAACGCTCTTCATTTGTCTGACACACACACACACACACACACACACACACACACACACACACACACACACACACACACACACACACACACACACACACACACACACACAGCAAATAACCCATCCTAGTACTAGGAGCAGTGGGGGGGGGGGCTGTGCCTTGCTCAAAGTCACCACGGCAGTCCACACTCCTTTTTTAAGTCTGGTCTGGGACTTGAACCTGCGAACCTACAGCATCCCTACTGAGCCACTTGATCCTAGGGTCCTCTGGAGGTGAGGCCCACTGGAAATCTGCCTCACTTTAACTGTGATTGAAGTGGTCAGAAGGTCGAACAGTGTGGTTTTATCTGGGGAGATCAGGAGTGCAGAGCCACATTTGTACTTTGTTGTATATTTCCAGATCCATTTACTCAAGTACTGTACTTAAGTAACATTATGAGATGATTGTGCAGTAGTTGAGTATTTCCATGTTATGCTACTTTATACTTCTACTCCACTACATTTAAAAGGGAAATAATGTTATTTTACTCCACTACCTTTAATCAACAGCTTTATCTACATTTAACAAAATGCATCTCTAAAATGTAACTAGTGGACTAACTCTTAGTCACAAAAGATTAAAAAAATAAAAATAGATACACACATAAAGGCAATTGTTCTGCCCAATGACTACTTTTACTTCTTCATTTAAGTTCATTGTGCTGATAATACTTTTGTGCTTTTACTTTAGTAAGATTTTGAATTCAGGTATTTTGACAATAATATATTGCTACTTTTTCTCAAGTAATAATAATAATAATAATAATGCATTACATTTTTTATTAGAGCGCTTTTACAAGTGCTCAAAGCGCTTTACAATTACACATTACACATATTAGACATGTAAGAGTCATTACTGTGGACATTACCCACAGGAGCAAATGCGGGTAAAGTGTCTTGCCCAAGGACACAACGGCCTGACGCAGTGGCATCTGAGTACTTCTTCCAACACTGTACATTTCCATAATCTACGAGCCAACAATTACTCCGACCAGGTGCTCTCTTTCCTTCCAATATAATACACAAACATAATACTGTACATCCGCTGCCGACCAAGTTTGAATACACATTTGTTCAAAAGCACACTGAAGGACAGAACTGTTCTAAAACAAACAATGTAAGACTGCAGACAGAATACCTGTCCTGGTGGATAGGAGGGGGTGCCGGCCGACCTCGTGGATGGTGGACAGGTCGGACAGGGTCCCACTGGGGGACAGACACTCACTCCTGGAGGGTCTCTTGTGAGGGTCCTGGAACGCCAGCTCTGCTGCTCCACAGCTGCAGTGCTGCTGGAAGAAGTCCTGCAGGAAGAACACCAGATGCATATCACCATATTCTTCATTTAGCATTTTATATTGTTAATTTATTGATTTCAATTTTATATGCTTTTGGCATTATCGTTGTTATTTGTTTAACCGTGTGAACAGCAGCTAAGGCAGCAAAACTGACCTGTGCTTTGATAGCTATGCATTCATATTTTCCTCATTATTTAAAAAAATCAGAGCATTGAGGTTTACATCGTTCAGTTTAGTTTGAAAACAGTGAAGAACAGTTTGTGCTTTACAGCATTAAAACATTGCATTGCTAACTTTACCAGTGGTCTACTATGGGATTAATTTTGTATCATAAAGATAAAGCAACACTTTCTCAGAATAAAGCAAAACTATGAGTTTAAAAGAAAAAAAAACTGAGTCAAGCAAAATAAAATAAATTTCAAAAATAAAACTATAAGTTGCAAACAAATCATTTGTGTAATCATGTAAACTATAAGTATTTTTTCTTTGTTTTAACATAGTTTTTTGTTTGCAGTTCTTGTTTCTTCTTTCTCAATGATCAGACTTTTGCTCTCGCTGCAGCTTTCTCTTTTGCTCCCTCATTTTTTGTTTGAGATTCTGACACAAACCTCCCAGGTGGGCGGGACTTTCAGGGGTGCGTCCCCATTGGCTACTCAGTTTTTGAGTGACAGCCCAGTCCTCCAGCGATTGTACAGTGCAGGTAGCTGCGGTGCGGTGGCCTGCCTGAGCGTGGATAGAACACCCCCAGAAGAACCAGCATTTCAATTATTATAATACTACAAGTGAAAATATATGTAAGTATTGATCATTTGTGTTGTTTTTGCTGTACTATACAGTCTGTTTCTTTATTGTGGTAAGTGAGAAGTAAAGCTGTGCTATGAAAGTTAGCTTTTGCTACCTTTAGATCCATAACAATGCAAGCTAAGTAGCCTAACAGTTAGCTACATAGCTAGCAGTGAGTGAGCGTTCAGACCTCCTCCTTTATTTAAAAATCTTTACTTTTTATACTTCAATTGTTTATTTGTTGTATCGAGTCCCCCCGTCAGTACCTGCGTCCAAAAGGGATGTTTCAATTGAGTCGGGAGGTAAATAAAAGTAATAGTTTAATCGCACAATTATTTTATTCGATAGTACCGAATATGAAACCGTCATAAGATTTGTCTAGTACTTTCGGACAACATCTCAGCCGTGTGCTTCAGTCAAACTCACACACGCGGCCA
>NW_011368952.1:114504-124077 GCF_000735185.1 Notothenia coriiceps | reverse complement strand
GCCTCGGACGGTCCAAAGACCCTCAGAACAAGCCGGTCTATAAACCTCCGTATTATTGACTTCGCGACGAGAGGTGACAAATCAAGACTGAGACCCTGTCCTTTCAACTGGTCAGCGGTCCTCTGGACTCTCAAGACCACTCAAGCTATTAAACGTCATCTAGTCTTTACGAACAACACCCCCGGATTTCGGTAGTCTTCGAAATATTTGGTCGTCGCTCATAAAACTTTAGTTAAGAACACTGTATGTCTTCCGGTCATATTTCTGAAGTCTTGTCCTCACTACACTAGGTGAAAGAATCACAATCATTTCCTGCAGCTCGTCGTCGCAATGACTTAGTCGACGTCGCCCAAACGATTATCTCAACAACACACGCACTCGCAACATCTTCTGTGGAATGTGTCATCAGATCATCAGATGTATTCTATTTTCGTACCTGTTCAAAAAGGTTAGACGACACTGTATCAGGAATCTATATAACAAATCCACTATCATCCGACTAAATCATTCACAAAAAATTACACTCGCACAACTTTGACGTCCAGTCGCCCTCAGTTACTGCATGTGGATCTAAAGACAAGAGAGACAACAAAACTTTAACGCTGACGTTCGAGTCGCGATTAAAATATGCAAGACGGAAACCGAGGTTTTTGGGCTAATGGAGTCAAAATAGAAACAATTAACCTCTTTCATAGACTGTGTAGGGTTCGAGTAACTAAACAAGTCTACGTCCGAATGCAGTCACACCAACTTAAACTTTTAGCAGAGAACCACTTCAATCACTTGTACACCCACGTAGGCGAGTATCGCCATCACCATTGACATAACACACATCACAAAACTAATAGGCCTCGGTCACCATCCGTACGCGTACACATTTTTCTCTTCTCCGGGGTTCTACCTCGGAACCCCTCGGATAGGGGAGTTGTAACAGTTCAGTATTACAGGAGTCTATACATGGATATCTTTGTTCAGACAAAGACAGGGAAAATTCAGTACTGGAAATAACTAAGTTGGAATTACATCCTTGAGCAGAACCACAACACATGACTTTCAGCGTGTGGTCTAAAAGGGTCGACTACTTTTAGATCCAGGCTGAAGACTTTTCTTTTTGCCGCTGCTTTTAATTGATATATTCATATCTTAAACTGCACTGTAACTTTTATTATCTTTGCTTTTAAATGAGTGTTTTTAAATGTCATTTTATATCATTGCTTTTAAATTAGTATTTTTAGATATCATTTTATAATATGTTTCTTAATGTTTTTCATCTCTTTCATTTTTGTAAAGCAATTTGAATTGCCTTGTGTTGAAATGTGCTATATACATAAACTTGCCTTTCAGACTCCAAGAATCAGTAAACAAGCCCCCAGACCTGAATTAAATGGACCAGCACCAGAATTTACTCTCCTGTCTCAACGGTGTATTTTTGGCTGTCTGTGTATTTGTGTGCCGCGGGAAAAATAAATCCACGGTCATCTACAGGTTGCAGCACATGTGTTTTAGTGCTCTTGGTTTTGATGGTACCAGACATCGAGGGTCATTTTATGCCATCACATTAGTAAAACTATAACAACGTTTTTAATTGTTCAGATCTTTGCAAAAGCACCAGAATTTGCTAGAACCCTTCTTGGAATAAATCATATTTATCTGAGCTCCATGAAAATTAATTTTGAGGTTTTTTTTGATTTAATGAGTTTTTGCAGAATCGTCTCAGCAGGGTAGCTCCGTTCAATTAGTTTGTCCAAAAAAAGAGAAAGTAGCATCTCCAGTTTGACTATCTGTGTGTTTGCTGAGTTAATAGTATGCGTTTTGTAGCAGACGGGCAAACTCACAGCACTAATCAACAGAATGAGTCACTGTTTTAGGAGATATTCAAATGATCCTGGCAGCAGCCACTGCCTGAGAGATTAACCTAACCACTCAAGGAAACTTCTTGGCCACTGTCACACACCACTGTTGCCAAAAAAGTTGCCACAAACTTAGAGACAATTGTGCTGAGAAATCAACAGATTACTGCACATATAAAACCTACAGGTGGTAGCTTTCCTGTCATTGTTCACTGTTGTTTTTCTTGATTGTTGACCATGCTGTGAAGAATTACATTAACTTGATTATTTTCCCGAACAAATTTGAGATCGCATCTTCACGAGAAAACAGATAAGCTTGATTGCTTCTGCATTTCAGTGTCTTGCTTGTCAGTGCTGACAGAGCCTTTGGGGTCCTCCTGTGCTTCTGAGGAAAAGTGTTGCCGTAGCAACAGGCTGTAGTAAGTGAGACCCTGTAATGCATTCAGAATCAGGTGAGTGGATTTTGTTACCGATCAGAGAAAAGTGAATGGGCCATCCGAAACACTGTGTCCAATTTAGCTCGGCCCATTTACTGAGAAAATGAATGAAAGGGGGATTTACTAGGAGTTGATTTGGTAAGAAAATATTTGAAAGTAAGAAAAATAAGGAAGCCCAGCTGTGATGGTTGACTATCTGGTCAAAGTAGCTGATGGTTTGTGGTATTACTTCCATCCGATTATCTATTCTGATTGGCCCGCTAAGGGGGACCGAATATGGATGTCAGACCATTAGGTGTTTAAGTTGACATGCTCCTTCAGTATCCTCTGCCAGCAAACCACCCTCTTCTATGACGTGGGTGCCATTACATTCATTTTCTCACTAAGGACAAGCTTCAGTTAACAATAAGGAACGGCCATTAAGAGCGGTAAGCATTAGTTTGAGAGTACATGGTGTGACCCTTAGGTGCATGCAGTATGGGTATTTATTCATTCTCAGATAAGGGTGGAGAGCGCTGCTCCTTTCCACCAGGATTCATTATTTTCTGTTCCAAACTCCTGCTGGTTATGATAATGTATCAAGAATTTCCATAACAAAATAGGCATCAAGGCAAATCACTTCAACACAGCATGCAATTTAAATGTGCCATTTTGCAACCAATCATTCGGCGCTGAGGTGTGGACGGTTCTGGATAGACACGCTTTTCATCTCTGCAGGCTACTGCAGGGCAGGTGGAGGGTAAAGGACAACATGTGAGGATAGTTTTCAGTCCCCGTTTGTCTTTGACTATCATCAGTCCCTTTGCTTTGTCCTCTTTATATCCTTCAGTCTCATTAAAAGAAGAATAAATGACGATATATTCCTCAACACTAATAAAACAGATTTTTCAGTTAATGTTTACTGGTCGTAGTTTTTTTCACAATCCATACCAGTATGAGCTCAATTAATAAATATCATTTCAAAACTCCATTAATAAATATGGATTCAATTAGCATCATTGTCAAATTGCCGGAGAGGTGCCAACATTTCAAACGAGCAAATAGAGGTGATTAAAATGACACCAAACTCCTCTTTTTAGGCTTTCCTGTCACTGAGCGCCACAGCAGCTCTGCAACTCACAAAACACCTCCTACTGCAATATACAGGGATATATTCTCATTCACTGTTAATTGGCTCATTTATTCCTGCATGCAGTGAAGACAAAAGAAATGAGCAGAGATTAAGCAAAGTTGGCTAACAAAGTTTCGGAGCGTGTCTGAGCGAGCTGTCTGGATTGGAACAGACATCAGCATTAATAGAGAGAGGCTGCAGCGTCTGTAGACACTCAATGCCACCCGTCCTGCTCGTCTCCAGGCTAAACGCCTCTTGTCACAGCTGACAACTTCTGCAATTGATTAAGTCAGTCTTACTGACAGGAAGACACAAGGTCAAAATTATGATAAATGCTCTGTTGATTCTTGTGATATTATGGCGAGACTTAGGTAAAGTAAAAACGTTCTATTGTTGAGCTTTTATTAATTAGATAAGTCTGTATGCAAGAGATAACGCTGTTGTTTCAAGTGAGTTTGACATTTAATTTATGTTAGATTGACCTGGAGGAATCTCAAACACGTCACTAAAGATTGTAACAACTTTGTCCACCGTCTGTAGCAAAAGGAATACAAATTTAATTTCTGACTGAATCAGTTTATTCATCACACCATGCACTGTGCATCTATCAGTTCGCCTATCTATTAATGCAGCCTGTCAGATCGGAGCTTAGGTTCTTCTCACCTTCAGCGCCTCAATATCTCCCATCTCTCCAGCTCTTCACGGCTCAATACTCTCTGCTCTAATATATATGACCGATCCTTTCAGAAGCCAATTCAGAAGCTAACCACCACATTCCGGACTTCTATCGGGCCTTGATTACGTGAGGTTTGACCATCTGTCAGCACTGCGACTATTGGCCATAAACTTCACACTCTGTCCTTTTTATTCATCTGTTTCTCAGAGCAGAGATGCAGCCAGCGCCTGGGAGCCACAGGCGGAATCAGAGAGCAGAGAGAAATCAATTACTGCCTTTGCCTCGGCCTAAAACAAGCCGTGTCGGAGACCATCTACAAAAGGAGGACAAAAGGGGCCAGTGGCCCCTCAAACGCCCAAGCCTCTGGAGACGGGGTGAAGAGCATCCTGTCACGAGCTCTGACACGCAGCCATCACTGCCAACAGCACAAAATAGGCCCCTGTCACACCTCAAAATGAGATCCAGCCACTTCATGTGCAATCAGGCCTACATCAGTGATTGATGACCACAAAGTAGAATATGAGGGAAGACAGCAGAGAAGTAGCAAAGGCAGAAGAGTGAAACCATTTTTGAGACGTAACCTTTCCAAAGCCCATTCAGTTTCGGATCTATAAAGTACGATGGTGATGAAAACTTTTTGTGAATAAAACAAGTGAGTTTGACACTAGAGTGTCTTTGGCGATATACAAGTTAGATGAGACACAAGATAGATGGCTGTGTTTGTGTATGACATGAATAGCTATTGATATTGATTAATAATTTAAACAAGGATACAGTATCATTGTCAATCACAACCATAGCCTATTTCTCTTTCTAGTGGCCAATTATGGAATATATTGGAAGTTATCATCAATTATTTTTGGTTCTGCATTATACAAAACGTTATGTTTATTTTATGTCTCTACAAGTCCCTGGATTGCAGGTGAGGCAGTTGAAATAAAGTAAAAGCCATTACTGAGAGAAATAACTTCAAAATAGTAATCTTCCTCGCTGAAAAGAATCTCTCAAACTCAAGAAATTACTTTTGGCTGCCACTATTTCCTGAAAGACTTTTCCATATCATATTCCCACGAGTGATAATGAATACTAAGTGAGTGTATATGAAGCTAGAATGCACAAGTATTTCAATTGAACACGAAATCCATATTGAGAAATTGAAAACCCATATTCCAGTTAATAGCAGCCCCAATTGCTCCAGACGTTTTGAATGAGAGCCTATTCCTCCAGCCACCTTCTACCTCTAAAAAGCCAGAATGTGCTTTGAGGGGAAGAGAGTTAAACGAAGCCATCATCGCTATCCTCCAGCCACTGAGAAATAAATGCAATAACACACTGCTTTATTTTTTCAAGCCATTTGGTCAAAACCAGCTGGAGAAGACAGAGAAAAAACCCAGCATCTGGCAATGGAGCCGTGGACCTTTTGTCACAACGTGTGTCTGTCTTGGTATGTGTACACGCAATAGCATGTGCGTGCATGGCATCCGCAGAGAGGTGACGTGTCACAAATCGCTGCTTCCAATCCACGCGCCAGGGACATGTGCCCATCAGCTTGGCATGATTATGGGCGTGAGAGAGGCTCTGATTGTGGGATGCTGGGGCGTGAAGCCACTGGAGGGGAACAGAGAGGGACGGCCCGGCCGGAGACGAGGGGGGGAAGAATGGATGGAAAGCCCAGCTGGTGGCTGCTTCTAATTGGGCTGAGCAGGTTTCCATGGCTGACCAGAGCCGTATGCAGCACGGATCTAAAGAGAGAGAGAGAGGGCCACAAGCAAAGTAGCAGGGCAGGCCAGGCTGTAGGGGTGTGGGAGGGGGGTGTAAGGCGGGCGAGAGGCTGGTCACACTCCAGCAGTCACAGCCTCTTTGTGACAGGGGGGCAGAGAGAGCCAGCTGTCATCCCCTGACAGGAACACACACTCCTCCATGTGTACTGATAACACAGGCTCAGTGAACACACAAAAACATAACAAAAAAGCCACTTGTGAAACAACTACTTTAATCAGGGCATCCGGCACTCACTGGGGGGGGGCAATGAATCAGCCGAAAAAGAAAAGAATTGCATGACAGACAGAAAGGGACCTGATGAGAAGAACCAGGGGGTATTGAATTATTCCCGCCGGATATTTACTTCATGCCATTGGAAACAATTAGAAGTGATTAGAATGGAGGTGAGCTGACAAGGGGAAGGTGGATACCCCCACCCCCGCCATAGCTGCCCCCCACCATGCCTGTTAGATGGGTGTGTTAGTGCGTGTCGTGCTCAGGGGGCGAATCGATTCACTTCACACTCTCGGCAGCATTAATTAATGATCTGTTCTCTGTATTGTACAGTGGCTGGTTGTCACGCCATACTTTCTTTCCCCAACTCCATCCGTACCCGCCTCACTCTCCCGAGGCCTCTCCTTTCTTCCAAACGCTCGCCTTTTCATTTTACAAAGACATAACACAACGACACGGTTGCACTTAAACATAAACGCTGACACAAACAATAAATGCACCAATAAGGATTATAATATTGAAACTGAATATATGTTTGCATGGAACATAAATTCTTGGAGCGTCTTTCATTGGCCTTTGTTTTTATTTATTCATTCCCTTTACAACCGAGCAGATGTCTGGAGGGCAGACCACAATCCTGTTTATGAGAAGAGAGAGTGAGAAGAGAGGTAGGAAGTCAGACCTGAAGTACAAGCTATAGCTCACTGCTGCCACCTACTGTGAGAACAATAGCACTCTACACACAATGCCCTGAGATTTATCCTCAAAGAAGCTTTTATACTCTCAGGTGTTCTCAAAATATTTTCTTGTAACCTAAGGTCTTGAGTTTGATTTCTTTGTGCGCATACAAATGGGTTGAAAGTTTGTGTGTGTTTGCATAAAATACAATACAAGTAGTCCTCTTACTCTCACAAAATACGTGCATGTTTGTTTTTTAAGTTGGACATTTTCTTGTGATTCTTACAATGTCAATGAGCTCCTGAAAATGTAAATCAAGATGTTTTATTAAGTGAAACATCTGCAATACATTAAATGCATGCCCCCTCACACTGGCATGTGTGTGTAGGCAGGGACTCGGAGCATTCGGAGGGACTGCAGGAGTCTCCAGGGGGCCGAGAGAGACAGTAAACTAAGCCATGAGAAAAATCAGATCACCTTGAATTTGCATAAACAGCCTTCAAATTGCAACGCAGAGGGTATAAGTGTTAGCCATCGAAGCCTGAATAACTCCCAGCCGCGGATTAGTATTGGGTTCACCCAGGTCATTTAACACTTAAGACAGTCTCCAGGGAGCCTATTCATGTTGGACAAATTGTTTTGCCTTTGCGGTAGCTCTGCGCTGCACATGGGTGTTGAGGGAGTTCTGAGGAGTAATTTGTCGCCTGTAGCGAGGGAAACTTTGCACCCTGTTCCTTCCGCTCAGAAAGTGGGGCCATATCAAAAATATGGCAACAGGAGTAACACCGGCACCAATTACATGGAAATGGTCCGTTTCTGGGTGAAGGTCCCAAGGATGGACTAAAGATACAGGAAATAATGAGCGAATACTCTTTGTTTCCTTAAGGCAGAACAGGCATCTCAGATGGAATATGGAACACAGAACTCTGTGAACCATGGAAGAAAGGTGGGCATAAATCGTATGTATGAAGTATGAAGGGAATCAGAAGGTTATCAAGAAACTCGTGTGTGTGTGTGTGTGTGTGTGTGTGTGTGTGTGTGTGTGTGTGTGTGTGTGTGTGTGTGTGTGTGTGTGTCCAAGAGAAAATGGCTTTTGTTGGCTTGAAGTCAGTAGTCTGGCTTTGTGATACTAACGAAGAAAGCAGGGACAGACATGCATTCCTACAGCATCCTGCCAACAACAGCCCTCCTGTTGTCCATTTAATAGCTATTTACATATGTTTGACAGTCAGACATGTGTTATTCTACTTCTCTGCTTTTCAGTGACTCCCATAAGGTTTCTAGGTATTTTTTTACACTCTGTTGCATCAGGTTAGCCAGCACCTCTTCTGGTCCAAAGCAGTGATTATTATCCCAGCAGAAAAGCAATTGGAACAAAATGCATCCCCAACTGAATAGAGTATGACTGTAAAATAGATTTGTTTCTAACTAATTATGCATTTCCCATGCAATTTATAACACAGCTAAGCCTCCAGTAACACTTAACTTCTGGAGCTTGATTAATGTTACCATGCTGGAAGCCTAGAAATAGGAGGTGTTGAGAAGGAGCTCAACATCGCCAGCATCAGCAGTCTGGACTCGCTCCTTCTGTCACAGCTCTCGCCCGCTTCCCATAAAAGTAAAATGCAGCCGGATTGGAAAACAGCCTTGTCCTGTTTGTCAGAGTGCTTGTCGTATATGTTGTGTTTGTCAAGCCCCGGAGGAGAAAGCTTTGGCGATGGCACTCTGACTGAATCTTGAGGTGCCGGCGAAATGAAGTAGAAAAGATTGTTTCAGAGAGCGCTAATATGCCGCACTGCAAGGTGATCAGCTTCAACGATTGGTTTCAGTCATGCTGAACAAATGATTGTGCTATATCAGCAACACTTTGATAAGGAATGTTGATCAATAGCATTAATGAATGATTACTTTGAGTTTTAGAATTTCAGGCTTTTATAAATCACTGAGTGTTTCTGTTTTGTTCTCTGCTTTGAAACTAAATGTCCAACTAATTCACCTGCTCAGCCATGGCAGTGAAGGCTTTTTGTCAGGTTAAATGATAAACTACTACTATTATAACAGCAAATTGCACTTGTGATATATTACATCTATTTATCTTGCATCTCTAATAGGGCAGATTCCTCATCTCTATTGTGAATACATGGCTTTATTATTTGTTTCAATTACTAGCCTCGATAAGCCGAGGCAGATTATCATTGGGGTCGCAATCAGTTGGTTGGAGGTTGATGACACTTAATGATAATGTTTTTTTCTTTTATGTTGGAATATGCAGTTCAGGTGCATTATTCAGCACACAACATATGGTTAAATCACCTAATTGTAAAATAACTTAAAGAGCATCTTGCAGGTTTTTTTTTTTTCTACATTTATGCTTAAACTTGCTTGAAAATTACAATTAAAAAAAGTGAATGTAGGATTTGATATGTTTTACGAGACATAAGGGCAGGAATTCAGAGGGAAAGGAGCAATTTTGAGCTCTGCTCTTAAAAACGGCTTTTTTTAAGGTCATACGTCAAACGTGTCATATTACATCACAAAGGGTAAACATCTCCGCCCTCTGACCGCGGGTATAGTTAGTAGTTGCGTTGAGTTGAGCGGTTGTGTTTTAGTGAGCTGGTATTTTTCGGTAGTTTTACATTGTATTCCACCATTTGTAATCATGGTGCAGTATTGTATTTGTGCAGGTTGCACAAATACCAGCCTGTCAGGACATCAAGTCCACAGTTTCCCTCACGGGAAAAGGACCGGAGCTAGCGTTCGTTCCTGGGTGCGTTGTGCATCCACCTCCCTGCAGCACATACTCTCCACAGCTTTATTCGTAAACCG
>NW_011368952.1:114103-114492 GCF_000735185.1 Notothenia coriiceps | reverse complement strand
CCCCCCCCCTTCGCTGCTCTCTCTCTCTCTCCCCTCCGGAGAGAGAGAGAGCTCCCCGTGTCCTGTCGGCGTACCGGCCAACACCAGCTCCCCGTGTCCTCTCGGCATACCGGCCGACTCCAGCACCTCGTCTCCTGTTGGCTCTCCAGCCGACGCCAGCTCCCCGAGTCCTGTCGGCGTACCAGCCGACTCCAGCACCCCGTGTCCTGTCGGAGTACCGACCGTCTCAAGTCACCTCTCCAGTTCCCTCTCAAGTCTCCTCTCCAGTCCCCTCTTGAGGCCCCTCTCAAGTCGCCTCTCGAGTTCCCTCTCAAGTCTCCTTACAAGTCACCTCTCGAGTTCCCTCTCAAGTCACCTCTCGAGTCCCCTCTCGAGTTCCCTCTCGAGTC
>NW_011368952.1:107127-111710 GCF_000735185.1 Notothenia coriiceps | reverse complement strand
GAGCCGCTGCCCGGGCCCCGTTCCGTCTCTGGTTCCTCCCAGAGCCCCCTTCCTGGGCCCGTTCCGTCCCTCTGGTTTTCCTCCCCCAGGAGCCCGTCTGCCCGGGCCCCCCGTTCGTCTCTGGTTCCTCCCCGAGAGTCCCGGCCCGAGTCCCGCTTCTGGCGGCCGAGGGTCCCCTGGCCCCGAGCTCCCGCTTCTGGCACCCGAGAGTCCCAGACCCGTCTCGGCCAAGACGAGCTTGGCCTGTCCTTGGCCTCGGCCACCCTGTACACAGCCAGACCCCCTCCACCCACCCTTTCTTGGCCCTAGTTATCTGCATTTTGTCACTCACTCAAGTACCCCTGACATGAGAGCCGCGCAAGTTTTCTTTTTGTAGCAAGCAGCAAAATAATTGTAACATGACGTGTTTGAGTAAATTGACCTACTTAATATCGCACGTCCTAAAAAATAAATACTATAAAAAATTTATAAAATCGCACGTCCCTGTGATGTGAATATCGCGCATGCACATATCGCGGTCATCGCCATGACACGATATATCGTTCAGCCCTACTGCATTCATGTGACGATAGAAAATGAAATTGCAGCACTTTAATGCTTCTGATGTTAGTATTAATATTATTTAGGTGTCAAAGATTTAACTGATTAAACTGAATTAAGACTGAAAATGTACTGCATGCTATGAATAATGACTGGTAGAAGCCGTAATGATTCTTACTGTTGGACTGCTGTCACACACTTTTAAATGGACTTAATGAACTGACAAAGTACTGAGAAAAACACAGTTTTTAAAGCTTTTGACCTATTAATCGAGGAAAATGCCTGCGCTAACGTGCTATATATCATGTAATCCTCTGGTTGGTTAGTTTGCTTTCACAAAAACCAACCACTGCAGAGTTCTCTTGGAAGCGGACCGAGAACAACCTTTTCAAGAGGACTTTGTTCAGTTGTTTGGTCCGCACCATGCTTTTTAACAACAGTTTCCACACCAGCCTTAATTAACTGTATAAAACAGTCATTTGAATTGGATCATCTGAGAGTGAGGCACAAAAAATAATAATAAAGCACTTTTTGATTTGAAGCCAAGCCTGCTTAAGATTCACCTGGTCCAACAAACGGTTCTCTGTAATCTTCATGTTTTAATTCTAAAGGCATTGGGACCTAAGAGAATTGAAGAAGCAAGGAAAAAAGACGACTCAGACTATACTTATGGACAATTTACCAATCTAACGGTGCTCCACTGACTTTAGCCCCGATTGAATCAGCATTAGCATAGCGTTGGCACAATCATTTGCTTCATAATGGAGTGAGAAGTTAAAACCCAGCTGCTACTAAAATAGGAGTGTGCCAGAGTCTTTCTAAATGAACCATGCTGACACGAGGTGCATATTCAAGTAGCTACTCCATCTGACTATCAGCCATACTTCTCCTCCACCTGTCCCTCAGCCTTTTTACAATGAGCTGACTTTTGACTGGACCCTCATAAATAACAGTCAGGGAACCAAGGATTACTGAAGGGCAAACAACTACTGACTAAAAACATTTTTCAGCTGGGACTAACAAAAAGGCACATCATACAAAAAGAAGTTGAATATGTTAACACTTCAAAAGTAAAGACTTTTATGATCTTTGTAAACCATTATACTTCAATGCACCGAAGCATTTGTATGTTTCTTCTTTACAGAACATGTCGTCTTAAGCACCTTTACAAGTTTATTTTGTGGAATATGTGGAAAGCTTTTTCTGTTACTCATGAATAAATTAAGTTCCATCTCTTTCCTCAACTTTAATGGGAGTCTTAAGAAAATGATGTAGAAGCACATCAACTCAGAGGAGCTTCTCTTCTGTGCAACGTGCTGCTAAGGCCCTCCGTCTCCTTTTATTAAAACATAATCACAAATACTTCTCAGGTCTCAAAGGACTGCAGTTCCCTGCCAGCAGCACAATATGAACATTGCTGCTTTTTCAAGGTGTTAAACTTGTAAGCTGCACATTCAATTTATGAATAAAAGAATAACAGAAGAGCAGCCTCAGAGGCAATTTAAAGGCTAATTAACAGTGAGTGTCACTGAAACAAACTTCTAATGTCGGTTTTCACAAATAAAAAGAGGCAATTAAGAGACCTGTACCCACGAGCAATGTAAAACAGTGATATTGTTCAATATATTTCTGTACAAACTCAAAATTCTGTTTGAATTTAAGTCTTTTTTTTACTCACGCATGAGTCTCATATCCCTCTTATGCTCCTATTAATTTACATAATTGTCAATCTATTATCAGAATTCCAAACATCTTCAAATCAAATGATACAAACTCTCATCATTTACCCACAAGTAAATAATTTATTAGTGGGCTTTTTGTAAACCAATCAGCAGCTCCAGTATAATAATATCTCAAGCAAACCCCCACTGCATTCAAAAGGCCTAACACAATCAAGACCCCATCTACAATCAGTATGCAAGCATGGCAAGCCACTTATGTGATCCAAACAATATTGCCCCCAAAAACAACGAACATCAAAATGAAGGCAAATGACTTTACTTGCCAATTGTCAAGAAAAACTTTTCTTCACCTCAACTTCTAGGACAAATCACATGTTCTGTTTCTTGTGAAAATACCATAACTGTCGTAGAACTGTAAGCAATTGCAGAACGGCTGTGTCTCATGGAAGTGCCGAGTACAGTCACAATCAACAGATGGTGAGCACTGCTTCTTCCCCCCTAGGGCAACAGTAAAATTGAGCTTGTGAAATCTGTCACAATCCATGGTGGTAAATGTCTCGCAGTTCCTGCAAATGCTAATGAAGCTCATGTGAGGTCCAAAACTGTGCACGGGTGGGCAGAGAGAGATGGAGTCCAATTTAAAAATGACACGTGTAACAAACTCTTCCTTCGAGAGGCCAGAGAGTTTTCTCTGCCCGGTGGACATACATTCACAAATGAGTGCCGCTCAAAGATGCCAGTGACATTCAGGTTGCCATTGTGTCCGTATCCTTTGAGACTCCGACACGTTCCATCAGAGGAATGGATAAAATATGCCAATGCTGGCAAACACTCGCCTTCATTAGATGGGACTATAGCCATGAAGTTAATTACGATCTGCTGCTTTGAGTGAAATGAATTTTAAAACAGTGGGGATGCAGACATTGGACATTTACAAAGACCTCCACTCAGCTGTAATTTAACTTGAAAAAGGATCCTTGACATAAAGCCTTCAAAAAGAGAGGCCTGGTGTGACTTTGGTTTTTACAAATGAACATACTCAGAAGCCATTTTGCTTCGCATCACATATAAATTGCCATTTTCTATTATTAGCAATGTTTCAGTCACTGATTCAAATACTTCATTATGCAGAAAAGTTGGTTAATGTCTGAGAAAACAATGAATACCAAGACAGCAAAGCAGCTGAAAACCTCAAGAAATGAAAACTACCTGCCAGGATACACAATGACATTGCAAGTTTAAGACACGTTTTTAGGCAGAAGCCACTCTACCATGCTGCATTGCGATATATATCAAATGCACCCTATAGGACTCATCATTGCACACTGTATAGCCTAACTGGATGGTCCTCATTTAGTATGCTTAGGATGCAGCATTGGTTTATATTATTGTATAAATAAATCCATTTTAGGTAAGCTTCCACTGTATATTAGTGGTAGATTTGCTCAAGTTTGTGACTCTTACAACCTCAGAACCAGTGCACTGGATACGGATCCAGGTGCCGTGCGGACTGAGGCTGGAAAAAGGAGTCTTTTTTATTATGGTCCTTGGTCTTGGAATGACCTTCAATCAAGCCTCAAACTGATAGCACTTGTCCCAATAGCCAGTTTTAAATTGAAGTTGTCTGAGGTCCTTACCACCAGCTGCTCTTGCAGTAATAAGTAGTGCACCTCACTGTCCTAAATGTGCACAACCGCTTTTCATCTTTTTGTTTACTTAGTTGTGTTTTCTGTATTTTATATGTCTCTGTGTTATGTGTAAGAACGTGTAACGTTGCTGCCTTCTTGGCCAGGTCAGCATTGTAAATTAGATTTTGTCTCAGTGTTTTCACCTGGTTAAATAAAATATCAAAGTAGCAAACAACAACTGTGTTTAATGACAAAAGAGGGTGCAATTTTTCAGAAAACGGACCACTTTCAATAAAATCACAGGTGTAATGAATAGCAACCCACTTCTAGTAAGACAGTAGGCTTGTTTGAGACAAGCGAGACCTGTGCAATTTCGATCAACGTCTTGCTCGTGCGTTGCATGATGGTTAGTCATTTTGTCCGACTTGCTCGGTTATGGCTAGAAAGGATCCGTCTAGTGTAAATATGACGACACGTTCTCGTTGTAACTCTCGTTGTAATCGGAGCGGCTCGGAAACACATCTTCAGCAGTAACATGATGCAACACACACATTAATGCAGCAGCAATACTAATAGAGAAATATCAGACTTAATAGCAAAACACTGCAAGGGAACATTTTATTGCACCAGGAGCTATCTTGGGACTTTTACTGCGACAATGTTGACTTGCCTGTGAATAAAAAATAAACCATAGTGTTGGTGATCTACAGTGTTGTCATTCTTCTTTGAACAC
>NW_011368952.1:69253-106683 GCF_000735185.1 Notothenia coriiceps | reverse complement strand
TGTATTCATACCCCTCACTGTTTATTCATCATTCACTTCATTCTATCTTTTATTCTGTAGATTGTGTACATTACTTTTCACTTTACTGCTTGTTGCACTCCTGGTTGGAAGCTAAACTGCATTTCGTTGTCTCAGTAGTCTCAGTACCTGTAATCTGTGCAATAACAATAGAGTTGAATCTAATCTTGAGCAGGAACAAATGTATTTACTTAGTACATATCTGACATTAACAATTAAACACATGTGTGCATTCTTTATAAATGCAAACCGAGTCAAGCCGACTCCGGAGGTGGCGGTATGCACCTTAAAGTTGTTTGCAATCCGCCAAAAAACCGAGAGAAGAAGGCGAAGAAGAAGAAGAAAACCGACTCGGAGCTGTCCGACTTCAGGCCAGCTTTTTGAGACCTCCCCCGGCTGCGATCGGCTATTCTCGTCTACTTTCGAGGCGAGCCGCAACGCGTCTCAAACAAGCCTAGTATGCTAGCGCCCACTCTATCACCTTACTAAACGGCTCCATCCAATTATAAACACGTGTGCTTTTCCTGCTACAAATAAAGGTTTAAAATCACCATAAAGTAAAGATAGACACTGCCGTCCTTTATTAAACTATCAGTGTCACAAAATAAAAAAATAGTCGAAGAAAACTTTCCTCAAACATACCAAAAAGCTACAAATTACCTCGATAACACAATGTGTTCCAAAAAAACCTCGTGGCTACAAGAACCTAAGCTAGCTGATGACAGTCGTTGCTTTAGCACACGACAGAGCCATTAAAATACATTAGCAGTAGCAGAGAGTACTTAGCTTGTTGGAGTGAGGCAGTGGTCCCCTTGAGAGAAAACAAAGTGTTACAGCTGTGGTCACTCATCCAAACATTTGTGCTTCCAATGTGCATTTGTGGCGTAACGTTACAGGTGATTCAACACCTTTAGCAGTTATGTGGCAAACACATAAATCTCTCCTCCAAAACGATGTCCAACACGGCTGGGCTGTTAGCAGTCAAGCATGCAAATAGTAGCAGCAGGTTTAAGTATTTTCTGCAGGGTTTGCAGCGCTTAAATACACTGCCAGATTACAAAGGGTGTGTACGATATAAATTGCAACTTGTAGCAGTGGAGTTAACTGAACTAGCCAACAGTGTCATAAGTATAGCACATATACGACTACTACACATGATGTACACCCTTTATTCTTCAAGAGCCCCATTTTAAACTTTAAAATGTATCTAGTGTTTCAAATGTTATCTAGCAGCCTATTTCGCATAATTAAGGCTAGTGTAACAACGAGGTGCATTTTAAAAGAGTATGTAAAAACACAGCAATATAACCTACATTGAATGAATCTGTCCTACAGTAAGTGGACAGATGATCACAAAACGCTGTGCATCAGTAGCCAATTGAAAGAAGCTGTTTGTTTAATTCCAATTAGTAGTTATAATAGTTAATTGCATTTGAAAAATAAAATACAGCAATAGCACCTCAGTATTTTTGGTCCGATATATGGCCTTTAGCCACACAGCAGTTTGTCTTCGCAATATAGGGCAAACCACCAGCATTATAAATGATCTTTCTGATCTGCTGGCCTCTTTTCCAAAGGCCACTACCAGGTTCAATTGAATAGCAAGCTCCTTTGAAAGATTAGTTATTGGAATAACAAGATGTTTCTTATTCCGGACAAAAGCTGAATGTGTAACCATTAAAGTAAGAAAAGTAAAGTAAAGAAGAAACAGTGATTTTAAGATTGCCAATGCAAAACTGATTTGAAACCTATATAAACATCATGAGGAGCCATTTACACCTAAGCAGTGGGTCGTGGATTTTCCTTTAAAAAGAAAACATTTGTGAATCATTGAATTTATGGGGTTGCTATATGCAGGCAGAATAATAAGGATTGACTCAAAAAATATTTAGCCCATCAACAGCTAAGCAATAAGAGAACTGACTGGGTCACGTTCATATTCTACCAAAGGAGAAGGTAAACAAATTATCTTGTTATGTGCTGTCAACGACTGCGCGTATTAGGCCCGGAGAACCCAGTGGGAAATCACACAGAGTAATGATTAGAGATTCAGAGCCTGCCAGTGGGTCTGTGTATCTGCTGTCTGAGAGTGAGCACTTCCCCTTAACCAGGCTGTGCTCATCCCGAGCTCCTGTCTATTTCAGATGCAGGGCGGTCAGTGAACTAATGGGATAGCCGATTTGCAGTGGTTTTTCATTTGGACAGAATAATAAATTCCTAAACATTGAACGATGACAGTTGTTGAGAAATAATTCCCTGGTAGCATTGGGAGATTATTCAAAACCCCTCGATTTACATTCCAGAATAATTGTCTCACAAATAGCACACTGAAAGTGCCACGCGATACAGTGGAGGCGGAAAGTCTAATGAGATATAAAGCCTACCTTGAGAATTAACAAAATCACCAGCCCACATTCAAGATGGCATGGCAAGAGCAACCACTGATACATTTTGTATTATTTATGATAGTGTTTTATGACACAGAATGAGCTGCTGAACTCCAAATACTGAAACGATTCATTGCCTCATCTGCCGAAAGACAAGATGCAGTTAATATTAAAAACTAGCACCATATTACTGTCATCCTAGCTCAAATCTCCATGCTACAGGGTGTGATGCTTTTTATTCAGACCAATTCTCCATTTCTCACACTGGTGCAGAGAAGCAGACTGATTGCACTGTATTGTCCAGGTAATTTTCCAAACTGTAGGGGGTCTCAGTCAAGACGTGGAACAAACAGTCTTTGGCTCTGATTCTCCCAATGTGAATCAAACTTGGGTTCTTTCTAAGAGATGTAGCAAGCTCGTCAAGCTATTTAAAACATCTCTCATACAATGAACAAGCTCAGTCCTGGAATGAGACGATGTTGACTGGCAGGGATGAATCCATTGAGAAATTGTGCAGGTAGATACTGTGTGAGAGGGGGCTTACCTTGACCTAAGATTAACTAAGTGTGGAGGTTGATGATAAGATAGGAATACAAATGTATGCAGAATCCTAGATACTGAGGAGGAGGCTGCAAGTCAAATTAGGAGCCAACACCAAAGCTCACAACAGAGAAGAGAGTAGGAATAGAAAGAAAGCCTGATGGATATGATAGCAAAACAACGTATTAGACAAAGCCGTGAAATGCATCAGACCCTGAATTCTTTTTTTTTGAGCTAACAGATCAACCGTCAGAGCTTATGATAAACACAACTAAAGAGCAGTATTGGATTTAGCATTCTTTTATTTAAACAAAATACTTTATTTAGATTTTTCTATAAAATATTTGAAATTGGGAACATCTTGAAATACACATACAATTTAAGTAACCATTTCAAGGAGATTATTTGGTAGGATTTTCTATCTAAAATCCCTTTTTAAAATGTTACAATACCCATGAAACACAAAACCAGTACAAACAGGTTTTTAATCCTGAATGTCAAGATAATTATTTATAACATCCCACATTAAACTGACAACCTTTGACAACAATAATAATAGGGGGCTAATGGTTAAAGAACAAAAACAATACAAGTACAAAGAAATGTAAGGGGTTTAAAGATAAAAGTGCTAAAGCCATGTATTATTAAAACGACAAACTTTAAGAAAAACAAATCAAAACGGAAACTTCAAAATAGTTCATAGCTTAACTGTCATTTAGCAGTGAGGCTGTCCTCTGCATTGTCTGGTTGGGATGCACTTTTGCTCCCTGTGATTGAGAGTTTTCGAGCTGGGCTGTTCATTACTGGCTGTTCAGTCCTTGATCAGACATTTGACAAGTGCTTAATCAGGAAAGCGGCCTCAGAGGAGCAACTGAAAGTTAATTTCCACACTTCGGCTTGCGGAGATGAATCTGAAGCGTGTGCAGACGGGCTAGCTGCCTTAGTCATGCTTTCAGGGTGACCCCTGCCCCTCGCATTTGCCAAGATTACATCCAGACTGACAGCACTGCGCTCGTCTTCATCATGCACCAGCACGCAGCGCACATCTGAGCACTGACGGAGAGTTAAGTCATTGAATTGGGGACGGTGGGGCTCTGTCCTGACAGAGCGTGGAGTCGGGTAAAAGACAGCATCCTCCTGCACCATGCCGCTGGGTGTCAGTGACTAAAAGCTGGGCCAGGGGCTCAGTGTAGTTATTGGGACTGATTCGCACCCCAACACCTGTGTACAGCAGTATTTGCACTTCGCCTAGAGATACTGTTCCTTCTTCCATGTTACAATGGAGAAAGTACACCAGATCAGCAAGACTTTTCTGAATCTGGCAGCAGACCTTTAAACCAGCATCCAGCAGCAGGTCAGGTACAGAAGCCTGCCAGTCTAAAGACAGCATCATCGGGTCTCCATGAAGCAGCGGGTGCTGAGACACCCTTCTGTCCCAGGGGCAGATAACACCAAGTATGGCCAAGCACAGGTATTTGCTAAGGTTCTGGCTGTGGGTGTAGACTCCCAGGATGCTCTCCTCTGAGGAGCCCATCAAACGCTGACTGTGGGCTGCTAAGCCTATCTGCACCTCTTTCAGCTGCACCAAGGGGACCTGATGGAACATAACCAGGTGCCCGGAGTTAGCAGTCAGGGTGAAGAGGCCGGTCTCTGCCAGGACCAGGATGGCGGGGCTCGGGTTGGCTGCACTTGGCAACATTCAGCCAATTGAGAGCCACAATCTTCTGGGAGTTATGCAGTGAGGTGGAGATGAGCGTCTGAATCTGAAGATTTGTACGTCGTTTGTGTTGTGGAAATGTATTGAGTTCTCCAATGCCTGATCTTTGTCTTCAGGCGAATGGATAACCACTGGGTTACTGATGTGTTTCACTGGTAACAGCTCTGTAGTGAGTGTGTGTCCTTGTTTGAAATGAATATCAGCTTTGTCTTGCTCTTGTGGTAACTGTAGATCCTCAATACTGTTATTCCTTGTCGACGTATCTTGTGGAATTAGCTGAATGTCATTTGGCATTTCTTCTACCATTTTCTGATGCGTCAGTATTTATGCAGCTCTGACTTATCTTGACTTCTTCATGCTGAAGGTATCGAGTGAACTCCGTGTTGATGTGCTGTGTGATAGAAAGATCTTTAACCATGGAGAAATGTGACTATCCTTTACCAGAGAGAAGACCTTGCTGTCCTTCACTACAGACATATATTGACCCTCCCTGACCAGAGAGACAACATGACTGGACCAGCGGGCCCCAACATGCTGTACACCCTCTTTCCTGACATGCTTCAATACTGAGGGAGAGCTCCACAGGAGATGCCCTGCACCCTGGTCCCTGGACCAACCAATTAACTCTGCTGACCAGAGAGCCCAGCCCAGAGTGTTGAATTGAGGCTGCTGCAGTCTCTACCTCTGTTGTAAACCCCTGCAAACCTCCAGATTCATCCATCTCTGCACAGCCAAAAAGGCCCTCGAAGATAGTTTTCTCAGGCGGACAGCGGGCTGCCTGACTGCAGAGGGGCTTTATGTCGAGCTGAGGATGAGTGCTGTTCTGTGGGAGGACAGACGTGGAGCGAGTTCCTCTGCTGCTCTGCAGGTGGGACATGCTGCTTAATGAGCTCCCACCAGAGTCAGGTCTCTCCTTGTAGCAGTCAGCCACGGCGCCTTTGATCTTGTTAGCATTCCCCTCTGGCTTCGTGCCACATCCATCACCCGGGCCCAGGACACTTGTCTGCTGGAGGCTGGCATCCCCTGACCAAACCTCCTCTCTCGCTTTCCTCCGTGGCCACTCAGACATGAGCCCCGGCCCTGATTTATGACACAAGTCCCCCTCCTGCTCCCGGCCATCCCTGGTGCTTATCCCATCCTGTAGTGTGTCTCTATCCATCTGAATACTGGTGTTAGGGACAGGATCTTTACCAGGTATGACCTAGTTTGAATTGTGTAAATGGATGAGAAAAGGAGAAACAATGAGGAAATAAAACTTCTGTACAGAGCATTTAAAAAAAGTCCTAGTTAATGTATGCAATGCACTACAAAAATAAGCACTGCCATTGCAGAGAAGGAATTAAAATAACCATTTCATTCAGCCCCATTTAAAAAGGCCTCTTTATTAATGTTTTCAATTATATTTGAACAATAAATACATGCAAAGGAACATTTTGTGAAAAACATCAAGGTACGTGTATAAACAGGAGTACTTCAAAAGTGTTCTCATTGCCATGTGCGTTGGTAGAGTGACTGTCATTTAAACCCTATTACACTTTTCTGTAGGGGTTTCAAGGAAAATATGTGCATAATAAACAAACACAACAAGCCAAGGGAAAAAGTATTTCATGTCTCGTAAAAATCTCTATTGAGCCTGGCTGGAAAGGGGGGTAGGAGGTATTGACATTTTCTGTTTTGCAAAAGACTAAAGGGAATAGTACTTCAGTTGCACAGTGACTTGTTCAAGACTGCAGAAGACATTTCTTACTTTTGCAGAATCTACTTTAGCTCATTCAATATCTTTAAAAATAATCACAAGTCATATAATTCATGCAGAAAATACCCATGGCTCATTGATTAAATCCTTATTTCATTTAGATCTAATCAAGAGAGGGATTTGTTTGGAAAATTAAAATATGAATACATACTGCATTGATGAGCTTTTCTATTGTGGCTGAGGTTAGACAGCTGTGTGGCACTATGGACGCGGCTGTCTCTGCAGACTGCGTTTCCATCTGGCTGAAAAAGGACACAGTGAAGCGACAAGAATTAAATAATATCTTTTCATATTCTTTTAGAGAACAAAAGTTGCGTCTTGATATGGGGAGGTGTGTGCACAATACATCTGTGTTTATATGCCTATCCACAATGCCAGCCTCTTTGTTTTTAAAAGCTAATTTCATTATTTGCTGTGGTGAGACACTGGAGACTTCAGTTTGCAGCCAAAAGACAAAACTGCACAAACCCCAAACCCCGCCTTCACAAAAACCATCCATTAGATTTGAAAAGCAAACAGCCCAAATGGCTGGATGAGATTAGAGCCTCTCTACTAGCTGTGAAATTAAATAGAATGTGTGCATGTTGATTTGAGGATTTACATACAATTCTCAGCACTCTAGAGGGGGGAGCAGAAACCAAATATACAGCTCAGAATGATTTCTGACAGTAAACAGAGGCTTTGGCTCAGCGCTGTGTTGTGGCAGCTCGGTGAGGGAGGAAAGTGGGAGCGCTAAAGCATTGACAACATCAACAAGAGGGATCACAGGCCGGGTCCTCGTGGTGATTAAAGGATTTTTTGCAGATCCTGAGGATCAGTACAGAGGAAGTCCTGCACTCGGCAGATGTTTGTCTGCTCGCATGAACAAATTGAGGGAACACTGATCTGAGATTTCTAGTCTCAGAAGCAAGCCACATTTTCTTGATTCCATTTTGCTCTCATGCAGAGGTTTACAGTGATCTTGCTGTGGAATGACTGCTGGTACACAAACAATGATTCATTAACATCACCACAGAGAGCACAGTTCGCCTCCATCTAAATCACCTGTTGCCAGTCTCTTCCATCTCTGCCCATGTTGCCTTTCTTTCTGCTCTCGATTGATGGGGAGCCCTACTGTTTTCCTTTGAAAGTCTTTTGATGTCCCGGTGGCGTCTGTTCAGGTTTTCTTGGACCTGCTGCCATTCCACCTCCCGCTGGTTGAGCTTCTCTTCCATCCTCCTAGTTATCACATCATGCATGCACACCCACACAGATTTCACGGAGAAGTCCTACATCCCTTCATCTGCATCACATCTCATTGCATACATTTCTGGATCATTTTATGAAACTCCAACCCAGATATTTGAAAGAGACACATGGGAGGTTGACTAAAAAGCTTTAAAGTAACACAATTATGAAAAAGATAATCACAGCCTTCAGAGCTACATTGTTGTAGGTAGGCTTGCTCTGTCTGCACTAAAGCTAGAAGCTGGAGGTGTGGCACAGGAGCTCCTAGAGTGATGGATGTTAACCAGTGTGAAAACACAATTTCAGAAGATTCCAGTGTCTAATAACAGCCTGTCAGTGGTCAGAAGGCGGCAGAGAGTAAAGTCGCCACTTGGCCTTCTGGTCGGAGTCGGCAAATACTGAGAGGGTTGTCAGATGAGGGACTTTCAGAGCTAAGGGTGCCATTAAAAGCTGCATGGGTCAAATGCCAGCTAGCCTGCTCCATCACTGAGCTCTCAGAGTCCAGACTCTGCCGTGTTTGAAAGAGCAGTATTTGAACTTGGCTCTGGTTACACAGTCCATTTGAAAAGGAAAGAACACAGTGGACCGACTTTTACTAGTGCACATGAGTGTGTCTTTTGTGGGGTCATGAACTAATGCACATTGCAAAAGCATATGACCTCGCAATAACAGACAAACCAAGCTTTCTTGACTCTTCTAGGAGTTTCCATCTCATGTTTCCAAAATAAAAGCGCAATTTAATTGGTTTCCTACACCTCATGCTTAGAGGCAAGGCTACATGAGAAAATCTGCAGTCAGCTGACATAAATGCTCCTTGACATCTCATAAATAAAGATCAGTGACTCAAACATCTGGATAAAGATACAAATGTGAAGTTTTGCAATGTATTGTTAAAGCAGCTAGCCTTTTTCCTGTCCCAAATTTCTAGTGAGCAAGTCTGTGATCCAACTGATGTAGACAATAATAGGAGGCTTGCTTTGTTGCAAAGGAGCAGCCCCTCCAGCATCGGCAGGTCTGTTCAATGATATCTCCTGTCACTTCCAGAGCTGAGCAGATATCCAAAGCAACCATTTGAATTTAAAGTATTTGCTCTTTTTTCCCCACTGAGGCTCATTTCAAAGATGATCGGGCAAACTTAGAGATCAATTCTGTCCTTGCTGCAAGGGATTTTATGCTACATGGACAACAAGCAGAACAAGGATGGAATACATATCCAAGCAATGAGAAGAATAGACATTTTAAAAAACCTTCCCTCTCTGCCAAACAGATGATAGTACAGCATGGATGAGAGGAGGTGGGTGTTTAGAGGGAAATTAATAAGCAGTGTATTTTGCAAAATGTGCTATACTTCCGTATTTGCCTCTGTGTATGTACACTGCAAAAATAAATAAATAAACGCATCAGTCCTGCTGCTAATCTTCCATCACGCTGTCTCAGTTTCCGTCAACCACAGACTCCCGACTTCAATTCTTCTCCATCTTTTTGCTCACTCTGCGATACCGATTTCACACATAAACCAAGTGTTTTGGACATAGTGATGAACACAGGCTATGTGTTTGACTAATTGGGGCCTTGAAGTTATCCTCCAAACACTCAGGTATTTACGCCTCACATACAGGTAGTGTCAGACCAGCAGATCGGGGGAAACGGTTCCAGGTGTCGGACTGAAGGCAGTATGAATCACATGAGCGGGGATACTGCAATGAGAGGGAAATTACATGTCAGCCAGCTCTACACGCTGTAAAACATCAGGGAGGGTTATCAGATCATGAGACTCGGGGTGTCTCAAATTGCTCACTTTCTTCAGTAGGTGGTGAATCACTAGAGAGTGAATTGGATTTTGGGCACTAATTCAATGAACACTGAGTCACTGACAGATCAATGACCTGTCACACAGTTCAAAGGCAGTGGCAGCGTATAAAGATCAGTCACATTAACACAGTGCCTTTCAGAGTTTGGTAGGCTGTGTAATAAAAAAATAATAGTGAGGAACCATAACTGACAAAAGAAAATATGTCACTTTTTGTTAAAGCTACCGTAAATACGATTTTTATGTATTTTCATATATATATTTGCTTAATATTATTAATGAATGGCAATATCCAGATATAGGTTACACAAAGGCAATTAACATATTTTTTTGCCCAATACAAAACACAAACCTCGACACTTTACCTTCAGCCAATTGGGAAAACCAAATATTAAAATTGTACACTAAGACTAAGGTTTAGGAAAGCATGATTGAATCACTCCAGACATAATAGTGTCAACACTAAACTAACAAAATACTTTCCTTATGAATTACCGCAGTATGACCAAAGGCATTTTGCACACCTAGAAAGTTTGATACATCGGAAAAAAACAGCTCAAATTTTCAAGAAGGGCATTTTGTTTTTTATATATTAACCACATGTGCAAGATATAAATGACTGATTTAAAGACATTAATTTAGTGACATAGATTCAGAACAACAATTATATCAGGGGCTTGTATCATCTGCAGTTATCACTAGATGCTGAGACACTTAAATGTGGACTTTGAATGGCTGCTATGGCCATAGCTGATGGTATTTCAAAAGAATGCATATTGAAAAAGAGCTAATGTAAAATGGATCTGGTGGGAGTGTAGCAAAACGAATTATGTAACTTCCCATCAGTACTGCTGCTTCTTCTTCTTCTTCACTCTGCATTTTAGGAGTTTAGGGGAATCTGAACTTTAAGTGCACTGCAGTAATTTTGGAAATGGGACAGGGGTAGTTCCCTACCTGCAAAACTCAAGGCTTTTTTTGGACACGCCCTTGGGCTGTAGAAGTGGAGTTTGCCTGCTGTGTTTTCCACTGGCTCAGCATTAAGCATCAAAATGGCTTTTTTGCATGTTCCCACCTCTCCTCACAGAAATGCTGCCATGATTTATGGCTTTGATTTGGTCCATGCGCCCGATGAACATTGCTCAATAAGCAGGCACAGTGTGGAGATTGAGGTGGACAGGGTTCAGTTATGCTTGGGTCACTGAGAGTTGAGAGCTATTACACATGTCTGCATGCGTCTCACCCTGGGTTCTGCAGCATAGCCTCGGACAGAGTCTCTGTAGAGTTGGACATGTCAGTCAAGGGCAAGCTGAAGGCAGACGGCAGCCCGCTCTGCAGACAACAGAATGAGACAGCACTGTGAAATGTAAATCTGGCAGTGTGAGAAGAGTGACAGCTGCCTGTGGTTGATTTGCAGTTATGCGATGATTCAATTAATAGTATATGCTGTATGTCTTCAGTGTTCATCACACTGTTTTTCACAAAATGTAACAGGATAGATTGAAGAGCTTTGACAAAATTAAGAGGGATGTCAAAATCTAAAATCTGGTTAATCAAAACCCTTCCAAATGAGGGCAAACGGCATGAAGATATTGCATATTCCTAAAATAAAAAAGCACCTTTAATATATAACTAGGTCCATTTTGTGGTTCTGTAATATTCACATTTAATATTTAACACCGTTAGACTGCCATTTGCTATTTGAAATATACCGTTTTAAAACCAGAGTTACATAGGGCATTTTCAGTCTGCTGGCATATTTTAAGACTGAGGAAATGTAGAACTCTAAAGACCATCTCATTTGAGATCGATGTTAAAAAAGAATGACAAAGACTCTTCTCGAGACCACAGCGACACCATTACAGCCAAATAAAGTGGATGTCTCCACTTTATTTGGCTGTAATGGTGTGCAATTTTCAATAATGCAGAGAGCTGTCAGAAAACAGAAGTACAGCTGTGTCTGTAAAATGGTTTCTGAATACATTTTGCAACATAAAATGTTATAAAGCAAGAGGAAATGCTTAAAGGAGACAAGATTAGAGTTGTAGGTAAATTGTACCAGACTGGAACTTACTTTTTAACTTGCAGGCAGTGTGAGTGTTACAGCAATCTTTTTCAGATTGTGCAACTGCAAATACAAATGTTCACTCCTAGTTTCGACAGAGTTTTTCCCTCTGCCATGAAGCCGAGTGGTGCGGCACCTAGGAAACAGTATTTGTATGCACTTTGTCTACCATCTTTGGAATGGAAACCTGCATACTGGCCTCTTGGTGTAATCTGCTTGGTTTGTGCTCCTCTCACAGACACATTCAGTTTCTGTGGATGGTTAATCTAAGTAGATTTAGAGTTACAGACATAACTTCAGTTTTATTTTCCTTCACCCGATTGGGGTTGTTTTTAGTACATTTGGGAAGATTTTGTTTGGAATATCCTTTTATCTTCATGATGTAGGTGTTAAGAAATGGACAAACTTACGGATACTGATGTATTTAACCTCGAATAATTAATCAAACCTGAAAAATACCTACAGAAGTGATCTTAAGAGTGGAGATGGTCTTCAGTTAGAGATTTGTTTCTATTTATCCATTTACCATATAATGCTAATGTGATTTGATACTGTCTAACAATAAACATGTACTTGACCTGCAGCACAAAAGTAAAATGTATACAAAAGTTATTTTAGAACAATATATACACAAAATACTTCTAATCTGCAGTGACCGTACCCCTGTTTTTTATGTGTTCAGAACAACTCCGGGCGTCTGCCTCTCGCCTATAAAAACGTAGTAACCAGATGCCGGATTGTAAAAAATGGCAGACATTGGGTTGAGAAAAACATAGATATAGTTGGACAAAGCTTGTTTCCCAACGAGAGTGAATCGGAGGTTGGTTCGCAACCGCGAGCAAGCATCCTGACCCATACAGCAGTGATGTGGCTTCTAGTGTCATTGCAATCTGTAACCAGCAAATCCTACTCCTTCTGCTTTTAGTCTGTCAAGCACACAACCATTGTATTATTAATTCAACCACTTATACAGTCTAACTTAAGAATACTTAAACATAAACAAATGATTGCAGAGGAACACTGGTTGTGGTTTCTTCAGAAGAAAGGGTGCCTTCACACACAATGGCTCTTTAAAAAACACATGGAAGTGAATGAGAGCCAAGAGGGAGCTGTTGCAGGTCGGGCAAAAAGCAGCGAGTTTTAAAGTGACTGCACCTGGCTTCCTTTCAGAGAGAGCTTCTCTGAGGTCGAAAACAGTTCAATATTTGGGAGAGATTGCTCGCTGTGTGCAGGTCTGGCGCTTTTTTATGAGCCAATTAATCAGAACAAAAGGAGTAGAGTTTAATGCTAAACAGGCAAAAACAAGCAGAAACAGCCGAGAAGCGGGCAGTAGTTTGTATTCTGATCAGAAAAAACCTGCATGGGTCACACACTGGCGGTGTTATTGTGGAGTTTCTGATGTGGAGTGAAGTGTGAATTAAGTTCCACATGAGCCACGTTTGCTGAAGAAAGAAAATATTACAGCTAGTAGTTATGGAAACAAAGTGCATGTTGCTGACTGGCTTTACACAATTAATAATAAGGAGAAAAGGCAGCATCTTTTCTGAAAGAGGCTCTCAGCTATACAAAAACAGCAGGATGGCATGAAGAAAACACAATAGGACTGTTTGTACCTGAAGTTTCTTTTTGAGCTGGGCAGCTTCAGTCGGCTGGTTAAACCGGAGTGAAGTTCCACCGCCTAGCTTTGGTGATATCACCTAGAGGGGACAGGAGAGGAATAGCATGAAAAAAAGCAACTAATTTAGTGGCTGAAGCTTAATACTTGCAGCACCAAACACTGAATTATGTAATACACTGGGAGAAAGACTGGCAGAAGTAAGAAACCTTCAGGAATGGTGCTGCAGGCCTGCCAGGTAACCTTTGGAGGTGTGGCAGTATCTATAATGCATGAAATCAATCTGCAGTGAACTGTCTCTGCACTGAGCTTGAGGAAAAGTTGACAAATTGCATAGAAAGTTCTCCCAACATTTTCCTCTGTTGAGGCAAAGTGAATGAATTGCCATGAAGAACCCAATCCCAGACTGATTGGCAGTGACCTAGACCAGGGGGATGATTTACCAGAGAAAATGGGAACTTGAGGAGTCTTGTAAAGCTATAGAATTGAAGTGATATTAGGGTTTATAAATCAGACTTGCACTCATATGGCCACATCCACAGATTTTCTTGAGGTCTCCTCTTCATTCCTCACCTCCGCACAGCAAATACTAATCTTGCCACTACTAATGACTTCTGACGAGTGACAAAGTACCTGAGAGGGCAGCCTGTGATGGATTCCAGCTGCCGTCGGACTGAAAATTACTATCATTTGTTCAAGAAAATAGCTTCAGATGCCGCCGTTTCTGAAGGGGATATTGGATAAATTGAAATGGTTATAAAAGAGACTAGCGTAGCCAGGCCCTGTGCCGCCTGGTTCTGTGTGCAGTTATTATCTCTGGAAAGCAAAGCAGTGTGGATGAGGAGGTAGTAAGCGGGGAAAAGCTTCCAGCCCCGGATAGAAGGGTCTGCTCAGGGGGGCAGGAGTTTCAGCTCAGGATCGGCTCTGTCCTTTCAAAGGTTAATGCTCTGGCCCACTTCAAACCTGTCGGGCCTATCAACTCCATCTGCCAATTAAATGGAGGGCCTGAGGCTTTGTCTGGAGCTTTGTCTGGGGTCCCTCGCCCTTCAAAATGTTTAGTAAGAGAAATGGCATCTGCCCTGTGGAGAGCTGTTTTCACAATCCACTCATGCCCCAAGTGTGTGCTGCCGTGGGGGTGCCAGGGACACAAAAGTGGATTTCATTTGCAGATGTGATGCAGTGATCTCATATCACTGCATTCAAAATGGATGAGCGGGTTACTGCGTCCCACCAGCCAAATAATTGGGAATCTGAATGAGAAATCTTCATTATTACAGGCACGCCTCCCTCACCCCCTCCCTTCAGGTTCATTAAAAAAATATCAAGAGCATATTATTCTTTGTAGAAATACTTTCCCTGGGTCAGCTGGCAGGGCTCAGTTACCACAGAGCCGTGGACTGAACACAGCGCACCATCCCGCGGGATCAGAGTCACGGGCCCAGCACGGTTCTCCAACACACAATGTTCACTGAGAAGCCCAGGACCACGAAGCACTACAATACAATTAAAAATGAAAGCATAGACATACTGCTAATTATCAGTTTAATACAGAACACAGCTGTTGGGAACATATCGCAGTATCCTTGACTCACCAATACCCTGACTGCATGAGGCTTCTTCACTCCCAATCAGCGTTCTGCCCTCCTACAGCGAAGATTAAAAGGTCATGATACAATATGCAAGCTGTTTGGCAATTAACGGAAGCAATGGACCTTGACTGGTAATGATTTGAGACAAATGTTGAATAATTTGCGTATTATGTGAAGTTCAAATGATTCACTTTCAGATAATACAGGGCAATTCCACCGCTGAGCATGTCTTCATCAATGCCTATCAGATGAGGCAACTGGCAGCCCAGGAGCACTCCACTGCCTTTCTTCTTCAGAGCCACAGTCTCCTCCTGCAGTGAATATACCATGGAGGGGAATAAACTCGTTCAATAGCCTGTAGCAGGAATGGCACACAATATAAAATAAAAATGCTGACAGACATTTAATGGCAACCAGCAGAAAACTGAATTCTTTATGACTGCTCTTCCTTGTCTGAAGGCCAGGCAGAATAGCGGCGTTCCAACCATGTGTCGCCGTGAAGCGGCAGAGTGGCTAACGGCAAGAGAGACACCATCAATCATTCAGATTATGGTGGCGAGAGTCGAACTGTACATTGTGTTCAGCGAGCGAAACAGACGCAGTGCTGCCGGTCACATACACATACACACAATGGGTTGTATAACATGCGCCATTGCCTTTATGGAGACATAGCCATAAACACTGCATGTGAATACTCTCGAGCTTGTATAGCATGTCAACTTTAGATAACAGCAACAAACTTCAGGTAGTTCTGTGTCATTTACAATGTGTCTGATGGGAGTATTGCATGGAAGGTCAGACTGAAGTGAATTCCTGTGAGGGAAAATCATGTCATGGCAAAAAATGAGTACTATTTGTTGAGGACAGTGAATAAGTGTACTAAAATTATTCATTATAAAACTATTTCATTGGGATTTTTTAATTTCCTCCAATAAAACAGGGCATTTGTTTAACATAAACGCCAAATCTGAGAAACAGAGATTCAATGTCTATATTTCAAACATGGGCTATTGATTAAATAGTGACACACAAGCAACATTACAGTTTCATGAGAGCTCAAACTTGACTGATTGCATAAAAAGAAAAAAGAAATCATTTCATACTGCTTGTCCAGAAACCTTTGATAAAAAAAGGTATTTAATGGTGTTACAGCACCTCTCTACAGAAATGCGATAAGAGGTAGAGAAATTGATTTAATCATTGAAAGCCATTTCTAAAAGCACAGGACAGCTACACTTAAAGATCTGATCTGCTTCACTGCCTCCAACAATTGTTGCGGAGGAAATGTAAAAGCCTGAGTCACACCACCTTACAGCATGCGTGTCTGTCAAGGGGCGATATTCATTTAACTTTGTATAAAGAAGTCATTTAGTGTTATATTTGTATTTCTTACTTGCAAATTAAGCTTTAGAAAAGACCAGACAGGCAGCAGACAGAATGACTTTGTTGAGGAGTTAATTTGCCGATTAAATACTCAGCCTTCGACAACCTACTGGGTTCAAAAGGCATTCTGAATCAAGCCATAAAAGAAACTCAACTCTCGAGGCAAAGTGTTAAGGCCGCTAACCTTTTCCTCCCAGGGCAATGGCTGTGGTTCAATAACACAGAGTCTACCCAAGCATGAGTGGCCCCTATCAGGAGTATTCTTCTGTTAAGCTGGTGGACTAATGCCTCACATTGCCATGGATTATCATAAGTACCCCCCCAAGAGGCAAAGCAGAAAATCTCACATATGGAGGATTCAGAGGCAACACTCTGCATAAACTAGTTTCCCTCTCTTTCAACCTCCTCCTGCTCTCCTTCGTATAGATTGGGCGGTGAAGTGAGAGACGTGTCCACCACCAGCAACACCTCACTCATTGGCAGTTGTGAGAAATCCTTTTTTTTCCTAATGAAGAAGGAGAGACATCGACCCTGGCCCCTGTACTTAATTAAAAGGGATTCTTCACAGACTTCATTAAAAAGGTGAGGAGCAGCCTGGCAGATTAATGCACTGTGTCACTCTCCACGGACATCAGGAACAGATGAGATCTCCCAACATCCACACACAAAACACAGAGTTGCTCCTCACCACACCCAGTCAGTCAGTCTCGTCTGTGCGGGTGCTATGAGGACAAAATGAAGTCTGCTTTGAGATGGAGGCAGCTGGTGAACATACTGTAATTAACTGTGGCCCAGACCAGCAGCCAGTCTCGGGCAGCATTTAGGCTCACATTAAAGCCATCATCTGTGGTTGTGCAGAATTTTTTATGGGTTTTTCTCAGCACTTTGACAGTTCAGGTTCCTGCCTTTATTAATATGCATTTCCAAAACACACTATTCCAACTAATCCTTCTTTCCAGACTGCCCATCAGCCTCGTCAAGTGGAGCAACTCGCCAACAGAACAGATAAGCAGCAACTGAACCCAGGCCAAGAAAAATAACGTCTGCATTTCAATCTTTCTGTTACATTAAAAAGGTTAATTTCCATGAAAGAGCTGTATTTATACCCAAGAATATTGCTCTTTATAAAAGTTCAAATGAAAGCGCATGAAGGGAAAGGCAATTACATCGCCAGCTTTTTAAATGGCATGAAGCCTTATATTCCACAATGGTAACCAACAGAGAGGGATTGGCATCTTATTAACAGCCGTTTCCATTTCTTACTCGCCCCTTTATGTTTTTTTGTGGGTTTTTTGCATGTGAAAACAGAATCTCAGGCAGAGAGTTGTTGTTCTGGCCGTAGTGTGAATGTTCTGTGTAATTAGCTTGATATGCACTCTGGACATCAGCATGTTGCCATGCATGCAGTTTGTTTTAATAACTAGAGAGGGATTCAACTCAATAAAACGATCTGGGCTCCTAATCAGTTAATACATTCTCATCTATGTGTCCCATTCAACTCATTTCAATATATTATTGAAATTGTAGCCGAGTTGAATTCTTATTATCTGTGTCATTCATTTGTTTGAAGAATGTGAAAAATGGACTGGGTTGTTATTAGTAGAATTTATATTTTGGCCTCAGTTGGAGATGTTAGTCCTTATGCATGAATGGCATTTATAACACATGTGCTCGCCATGTGCATTTCAGACATGGCCAGATGATTTCTTCAATTTAATTTAAGAAAAAGTCAATCTAGTTTGGAGCTGACTTTTACTCACATGTGAACAATCAAAAGGTGAGCTGCTGATGAGAATATGTAAAGGTCATGAAATGCAATAATGACCTGAAAAGTTATAACTGCTGACAGTAGGAAGTACATTGGCATTAAACAGAGCCAGGCTGAGAGCATTCAAGGCTTAGGTTGCGTCTTTGTGCTGATTGCAGCGTGTTTGGGAAGTACAAAAAACACTAAGATCAAAGAAACCCCGTTTCATTTTATCTTACTGAAATTGAGGTTCCTCCCACCACTGTGTTATAATGGGGAACTGAAAGAGTGGCTGGGGAGCAAACTGCACTCGTGAAGTAGAGCTACTCACAAAATCTGTGCGTGTGTGTGTGTATAACCCTGAAGTAGAACAACATTTCACTTTACCCTCTTCCTGCCTTTTTTGTTCTCTCAATTGGTCGCCGTCTCTGTCTGGTAAGAGGCTGCCGTGGAATCCATCTCATATTAATTACTTTCTCTTTCCCACATGCCCTGTAACCAATCTGGGAAGCTGACGATGAATAACTTTGCATTCTAAATCTGCTTTGAATACAGAATTCTAAATTCTGTTTACACCCCTCTTGGTCAACTTGTCTCCTTCCGGCCCAGGCAGAAATGTTCATCTAGCTCTCAGCTGCAGCATTTACTGAATTAAACCCCCCCAAAAATATGAGAATCGAAGAGTTGAAGAAGAAGAAGAAGCTCTTAATTTAATGTGTTAGGTGATGTAGAGTATGCAATATGTATAGCCCCATACACAAAGCCATTTGTTAGGAAGAAACTACTTTAAATAAATTCCCCAAATGTGATTAAGGTTTTGTTTGTATCGTATGTGTGCTGAATTTTGAAACGGCCACTTCAAAATGAGGCTGGATGTGCTTCTCTGTACCGAGCTGAGCACATACACCACCTCTAACGTCTGTGCAGAATGCAAATGCACAGCAAGACAAATGTCAAATCCATAAAGTCATTCATCAAACACTTAGACTTGCGGCCACAACAGAGGGCCTGCTGGTCACCAGTACAGTGGCCTTTTTTGCCCCGGTGTCACGTTGCATCGTGCATCATAACAGGTGCTTCTACATGAATGGGCACAGCTCTAAATAAGGCATATTTTTCATCTCAGCCAGCAGAGATGGACGATGTTGCCTCCGAGCACAAAGCCATCAGTGCTTGACCATGTGAACAGATTTACAACGCTGTAACTTGAAATAATATGCCGGATAGTCAGAAACACAAGTGCTATATGGCAATAATCAAGACCTTTTCATTAGGAGTGCCGACAGCTGCTAATGAGTTCAAATACACTGCCATTAATAAAGGGCTGTCACGCCACCCAATGTTACCTGTGGACCACATCATACAGTATCATAATGTTACAAATCCAACACGCATATATAGCCAACATTCATGTGTAGGGAATTTTAACGTCTTACACAATGGCTTCCTAAGTGTGTAGCTTCACTCTGCCATTCTGGTGCAGAAGTCAGAAATGTACAAATCTTTCCATGTCCAGGAATCTGCTAGAAAGAATTATGTACGATCGTGACAACATTTCTCTGCATACTTTCTGACTGGCACGCTTCAGAGTTCAATGCATAATGCAACAGGCTACTTGGCAGAGTACAATGAGTCCCAAACAGATGACATTTGGTGTTATTTGAGAGGTTGGGCACAAATTCAACAGGAGGAAATTTGTTCCGTGTAAACTCTGCAGTTGGCACACAGAGGAATTTTTTGTTGCAGCTCGGGGTCTTATAAAAGATGCTGCCACCCTGTCTCAGCCTTAGAGACACCATATTGGGTTGAAAGAGAAGGCACGTCTGTTCTGTTTTTCTTTGTCAGTCTCCCCAAACACTGTCACGCACACTAACTTCACGATCATTACAAGGACTCAGCTTTGGGATGCCATTTAAACCCTAAATAGATGGAAAATTAAATTTAAATGTCAGGTCGACTCTTCTCTCATTAGCCTTTCCACTCCATGAAGTGGCTGTGGTTTACAAGACTTGCAGCGACACCAGCTGGTAGGTTGTCTTTACTGCAAGCAGCACCATCTGTCAAAACTGCTGCTGGGAGAATTGTCGCTTTGTTGATTGCTAACTGTTAATAGATTTATATTATATCTATATTTATAGAGAAAAACCTTCACACTTTATGTACTCAGTAGTTTCTATTTTACGTGCATATATCCTTCTGTACCAATCTTAAAAAGGAATCAATTTTACATTTCAAATAATAAATTGCGGTTCGGACTTTGACTTAACTAAATTGGGGCCAAGAAAACAAAGCAGGAAACAAAAACGTAAGAGCACCTAACAAACTGCCGCTTTGAGAGAAACAACAACGCTCCAAATAATATAATTTAATTGTATAAGTGTAGGTGGCATTTTATTCTGAAATGTTAACCCATCTCTGTTCACAAACAAAATGATAGATGCCAAACAACAGGGTTTTGCAGGAAGTCTTTGGTTGTCTTTAAAGTAGTAAGAAAAAAGTAATGTATAAAGAAATCCTAGTTATCCTCAAGCTCATTTCAAAGAATCGAAACAAACAGAATCTGGCTTTTGTGGGTCAAACTAACTGCTGTTGAATAGGTCAAAGGGTATTTGCACCAAAGGTTACTTTTCTTATCTCTTTTTTAGTAAAAAGGGTTGTAAGAGGAGTTTATGTCAACAAATTTGTGAATCAAACTCAGGACAAAGGTATTGTGGAAGTGCCTGGATGTTTTGGTGGACGTAGTTATACTTGTAATATAAATAATTACAAAGAAAACATGGATTTGTAGACGTGGTTAGTCTTTTATGATAAAACAATGTGTCTTTGGGCAATTGTGCATCTTTTGTGGGAGCAATCTCTTGTTTTTCTATACTTAAAAACTGTTTTAATATGATATATTAAATGTTGCTCTACCTGCAAAATACTGCGAGTATCGCCACATTTGCTGGTCCACTCCTTGATCAGTTCTAGGACCTAGGGGGAAATAGCAGGTGTATTGTTTACAAAGAAAAACATAAAACCTCCCCCACATTTCCGTTTGGGAGAGGATGACTCACCCTCGCCTCATTCTGATGCAGCTCCTCCTCTACCTTCAGAGGAAGATGGTTCCACACGGGAAACCTGGAGAAGTAGTGAAAAGACAGCCAAACCTACAATGTAACCTTTGGATAAAACACTGTCAGCATTCATATTGCAGTGTGCTCAATGGCCTTTTATGTGAGCTTGAACATATGCACTGCAGGACCTGATCAGCTTCTTCTAGTAGCCCTCAGAGTCTGGAAACCTCTGCCCACAGCTCTCTGATCACCTTCACCTTTTCATCTTAGTTCACCGTGGGAGAGTTCACTATGTTTTTAGCTCAGCTAGCGTAGCGCAACGTGCTCATCGTCTCCAGGTAGTTCACATTGGCGGGGGAGATGGCTGCCACGAGGAGGGAGGAAAGCACACATAAGATATGTGGAAGAAGATATGAGCAATGAGTGGGATGCACACTTTACTGGAAACAGCCTGAAATGTCTTGGTCAGGTGGAATTCACATACTTGCGATCATAGCAGTCACAGAGTTTCCACCCAGGCTGTCTTTCAGTAGCCATGTCAGCACAGAGTCTCTGTAAGGAATGAAGTTATTCTTTTTTGTTGACCGAACTCCCACACTAAGTTCAGCTGGAAGGTCACACAGAGAGAAAACACTGACTCAGACAACTCCAGTAACAAGTGAATGTTTTTCTCAAGGTCTATAGATAAATGTTTTGGGTTGCTGGGTATGCAGACAATACATTGAATTGCATATGTAATTCCAGATATGAATTTGTCAAGTCAAATTTTACCTTCAAATAAATATTTGGAATGAAACCTGACATCCAATTACAGAATAAAGAAACAAATAAAACTGCGTTTTATTTTTGAAAAGAATGGATCGATAAGAGATAAGGAATCATTGTATTCTATACTAGGTCAGCGGTTTTATCCACTAGTCGGTATGGTGGATGAAATTGCTGCCTTCGCATTAAATTATTGATTGGATTGGCTGAATACTAGAAGAAGATTGTGTGTCATGGTGTGTCAGTCCTGCTGTAACTGCCATTTACCCAGAGCAGAGATCACACTGCCCAGGATGACCTGGGATTTGTTGATGTTGGCGCTATCCTTCAGCCTGAAGTCTGCTCTCTTGCTGCCTGCCAGGTCCACCAGGTGGAAATTACTCAGCGTCTCATGGGGCACCTCCGCATCAAACCACGCTTGTGGCATGAAATAACACTACTGAGCCATCCCCAGTTCAAAAGAGGCAACTACACATGGGAATACTTGTATGCGAAATGGCAACAGTGCTAGACTTTGAAAATGAAGTAAGCATGTTGGAAATTATCAGTACATAAAACAGATAAACAAGGTTAAAGAGCTCCTAAGGGATAACCTTTACGAACACCCAAAGAGTTTGCGGGAAAACTTTTAAACTGACAACAAGCTCACCTGGGTGAACCTGATGGTGAAGATGCCGTGGGAGCAGCTGCTCGTGCCGTTCTTGCCGGTGCTGGCTGTGGTGCGGTTGGCATTGCCGAGATTTATCAGGTCCTCCATGTCATTGTGATTGTGAACCAAGTGCTGGGACAGATCTACAAACGAGTTGTAGTCTGCATTAGATTTTCCTGAAGTTTCTACAAGAAGACATAGACATAAGATGGCAAATAAAACATACTCTCCATAGGGTCCATCCCTGGGGTGCTCTCTCACTCTCAAGCCTCCATACTGTATGTCGGTATAGTTTTCTTGATGAGAAGGTCCTGCACACATTCATTATAGATCTCCAAATAACAGGTGCCAAGACAGAAAACACAAAACCAAATACAATCTACGAGATTGTACACAAGGCCACAGATTAATGAAGGTTTACAGTGCTATTATTGATGGCAAAGCACCAAAAGGAGAACAAAACAAATTGCTATTTTTCTTGTCTCTATAAAGATATGCACAATAGCTTTAAGGACAAATTGTTGTGCATGCATTGCTCTCCTTGCAATGGCAATGAATAAACAAACATTATGCAAAGTAGGTTTCGGCAGAGCACTTCAATCAATACTGGGTGTGTGCAAGAAGCAAAAGGACTATTCTGAGTGGCTGACTCAAAAACAATTGAAGGCATGGAGCAATCAGTCTTCATGAAAGCGTGACACTGACGGAGTGATGGCACATTCTGAAACAGCTTTATGCCATGACATCACACACATCCTATCACAATATTCGTATTAGTTTAATGCTTTAAATAGCATACAATCATAATAATATCATGCACCAAATGGTTTATAATTTGTAGCCTTATGGAGGATGTGAATGATCAAATAATATAAAGCCATACAATGAAACAGTCACTAAAAATACACTATATGTGAATCGGGTAAACAAAAGCAATTTTAATAATTACCATATTCTGTCTACTAAAACCAAACATTCAAATAACATCTGTCTTTCTGTCTTATCTGCAAGATACAGGTGATTATTATTATTTGGAAAGTAATGTGTAACTTACATTTCTGCTGGGTATAAACCAAAAAATAAAATAAACTACAAACATATCAGCTGTAAGATGAAATCAAACAACACTTTTCCAACTATTCAACATTTCTCAGGCAAGGCTTGGCAAAGCCAGACAGTTACAAATAATTCTACAGATGAATAAAACCCAGATAATGGGCCAGCAGCACACATGATACCAAATGGCAAAAATAATACTTTCGCAGTAGCTTGATGGGCTAAAAATCCTCAAATTATCTCCCAATATAATCATTTAGAAGCAGAGCTGGGACATTTAATAATGAAACGGATATTGCGATGAGTCTGTTTATTATCTGGGACATTATTGTAATAAAACCTTAATGTTGTCTTTTATGACAAATGGTCTGCATTATAGTTTGGTCGAGTCATTTTCTGAAGTGAAGTTAATGTCTTTACCTGCTTCACCATCATATGATATTTAGATCATTCCACCGACAACAACAAGAACAACAACAGGGAAAAACAGCTCGTTACCTAGAAAAGGACCTATCTTTTCGATATGTTTCACTTCATTCTGACATTTTACTGTCGGTATCAGCTGGAAGGAGCACAATTGTAATCTACATGTGTGTACTCATTTTTGGGTGGGCACAATGCCTTTGGGCACACATTAAATGCACTACAGTTTAATTTTGAAATAATGAAAAAAATAGTATCTGATTCTGCTTTTTCTTTGTTTACTGGCCATTTTCCCAATTGCATCATAGAGCATAACGTACAAAGGTAGGCCTTACTTTTGTATTGAAACTGCAATACTGACATGTCTATATCCAACACAACCTCTTCACATTTTTCACAAGATAAATGTTTTAACTTGTGTACTCTCAAATGGCATCAAAGAAAGCCAATTGAACTCTGATCCCACATGTTTTTTGTGTGGAGGGCAGACAAGACAAGCTGAAATGCTTTTCCACATGATGTTTGCTTTTGCTTTCCGATTTGTTTGTATTTCATAAATGATGAGCAAAAGAGTTGTAGTGGTGTTGAAAAAGGCTTTCAGTAGCAGCTTCTTAACCCTTACATTTAGAGATCTGCAGTTACATCTGCAAGTTTATCATTTTGATGATCGGAAAATGAACCTAGCTTCGAATTCACTTCCATTAACCAATTTGTCTTGCCAACTCTACATGCTAAGTACCAAAGAATGCACATGCCCAACCCCTGCTGCCAGTCTCTAATATGTAATGGGTAAAATACTCTCCTGAAGTCTTTTTGAAGGTTTGATGTTTAATGACTAAAGTGCAGAAGTAGATAAGAAGTATTGCTATATAAATGCATGATGTTGACCTCTGTACGGAAGGACACGGCATCACTCTTGGCTCTACGAGATATCTCACTGAACAAGCCCTCACAGATCTGTGGGATTAAACCTTTGTTGTTCTGGGAAATCAAAAAAAATGTTGTTAAAGGTTTTTTCTTTTTAGAAAACATTAGTGTAACAGTGTTGTTTAAAATTATAATTTCATTTTGCTCCTGTTGTGTTCTTCTAAATGTAGGTGTGTCTTTGCCATTACGTGACCCCAACTCCGCACATGCAAAGAGTGCTGAACAACAGATCATCTGATATGGAGTTACTGAAGCATAAAAGCAATTCCACTCTGAGCTGCATGCCCTCTTGTTTTAATTACAAAGTAACAGATAGAAAGCATTAAGAGCCATATATAATTATCTGGGATGTTGACAGCAGCTTTGCTGATGACCTTGCACAAGTCTCCTGGTAGACAAGCAGAAAGGTCATTTGTTATGTGAAATGTCCATTGCCTTGCAAGGTGAAGAGAGAAAAGCCGTGGTATGCTGCCCTCATCACATTTTCTGATTAGTGGGGAGAAACATGGAGATAAATGGAGAGACTGGGAGGGACGTCTGATGAGACTGCCATCACTTTCTAATGTGTTGAGGAGTCAGTGCTATGAGCCCACCGGGTGCTCGAGTATTCTGCAACGTAAGCTCTAAAGTGAATTTGGTGACATCCTGGGTCTCCCTGAAGATTGAGGGTCTAATTTAAAAAGGGCACGTTTGAGATGCAACTTGGAAAGCTTTGAATGTTTGTAGGATAGCTACCTTTCAAGATACATTAAAAACAAAATGACACATTAACCTTGGTAAGAGTGCTGAGAAAGCTGAGAGAAGGCCTTACTGCGTGACCCATCATGGTGTAGGATTTTCCTGAGCCTGTTTGGCGATAGGCAAACACACAGTCGTTGAAACCATAGACTGTATGGTTGAAACCCTCAAATGCAGCTTTCAGGACATCAGACCCCAAGTCAAGAAAGATCTGATGCAGCAGAAAAAAAGTTAAAATATCACTTAATTGGCCAACAATACAGTAGGCTACAAATCATTCAAATGGTTGAAACTGATAAAGAATAAAGAAACCTTTTCCTGGGATATACATGTGGGTTTTCCTCTGTCTGATTAATCATATGATAAATCATATATAGCTAAAAGTCTTCACTTATTCCTTCGACTCGTCCCCTCGATTAAGTGAAGGCTACAAATTCAAATGCACAACATTTTTTCATTAAAACGTTATCAATTGCAGTACAACGAAGAGTATTTTTTATATTTAGGCCTACCTTGTAAATAAATGTGGAGTTTCCCTTCATGTGAACTATCACCTTGGATGATAACTGCTTTTCTCTGTGGAAAAGTGAATGTGAATGGCACTAGAGTTTATCAAGGAGAAAATATAAGCAGTCTTTTAAATTACCTTTTGTTCAATGGACTAACTCGGACTGCTACTCTCATAGAAGCCATTATTGATCAAAATCCAACGGAACACCTCAAATGGCCAGTCCTCTCCAAAGAGAAGTTGGCCTTCAGTGTGAAGGAATCGCCGTGAGCATTATGCACCTAATTACCTCACCGTGCCTGTGCTCACTTTCTCGATACACTACCTTATGGCGCTTTTCCACTGCAGGACTTAGTACGGTTTAGTACGGTGTTGTGTCAAATTATGCACCCCCTGGCCTTCCGGAAAAAGCGCCACCCAAAAAAAGATGCTTCTATTAATCCCACCCTCAAGCACTTTGGAGGGTATAGTTGTAGGACTAGTACCAATAAATGGAGCAAGTTTCATGTATGTGACACGTGTATTGTCAGTGATCACCCATACGTTTTCACTTTTTTTGTTGAAAAAAATCAACAGGCTGTATTGTAACAACACAGCTCTCCACACATCAGATGCTAGGTTTTAGCTCCATATTATGTTAATGAATCAATGTATAAGCGTTGAACATCGACGTTAAATTCGATTTGAATGTTAAATATTACACAATTAAAATAATTGTATTTGTCCGGGATGTTCCAAAAAGCAAGCATTAAAATACACGATTCATCTGTAAAAACAGCCTCCACGCCTCACAAGAATGAACCTTTAAATATAGTCTTAAATGTACGAATTTGTATGTATTTGTTAGCACGTTTTAGGGGGACCAACCATGGGACCAACTGTATTTTCAATGGGAATCTGTTATTTTCGATTCTTTCGTTTGTAACTTGAACACATCATCGTCGTCATTCCACGTTTCCCATGATGCATTGTGAGAAACACACGGTGGGGACATTCAAAACTATGGCAGGAGTATCGAATATATTTAACTAACATTAAACTCTGAAGACATGGAAATCCCGTCAGCTATTAACAGCGAAGATAACATTATAGCGAGGCGCCTGTCGTTTTCTTCGGAAAAATATGTTATTACAACGGAGGAACCAAACATGACATGTAAAGAAGTCCTAACGTTACAAAGTGTTCCCGACGACAAAAATTCATGCGCACTGTCTGCGGAAGTAGACCAACAACTTTCTACACTAGCCGTAAACACATGTTTTAACGTGAATAATGAAATTGAATTAAAAGATGCCTCCCCTAACCATCGACTTAATTCAAAACAGCAGAGCGTAAACAACCCAGAGGACAAGGAAAACGCCGCTTTACCGTCCACACCCAGCCTGCCCGGTGAGTCACATCCATGGGACATGAGTGTGAAGCTGCATTCTGAAAACACTGCATTTCATTTTGATAGTCGGGGTCAAATTCAGGTTGTTTAGAGTCATCCTGTTCTCTAATTTAAGTTCGATACCGTATGTCTCAATAACATGTTGACATTATCAAAAATAATGCATATTCAAGACAGACATTCCATTTTCAACTTAGTTTTTCTATTTTCAATTTAGTTTTTCTCTATGTTCAACTTAGTAATTACCAAGCACTATAAACTAGTACTGAACTTAGATTCAGTTTTGGGGTACTTCCAATATTTTAATAAATGTTTACTACTCCATTACAGTTATTAGGATACAGCTGGAACATATATTCAATTATGTTGAAACGATTAATAGTTTGAAGTAAAGGGTGAAATCATCTGATCCTAGTGTCCAACTGTTATTATTTGTATATCCTTTCTGTTTTTTAAATAATGGTCATTGTATATGAAGATAATTTTTTGCTTTTCTTGGAAACTCGAACATTCAAGGTGATAAGTTATTGAAGTGACTGTTATTTTGTATATATTGATTGTTGTGCTTTTATTTGTGTCTTAATGTGTGCATATGTATACATGTTTCTGTTGATATATATATAGATATAGATATATATATATATGTATACAGAGTTTTATACATCTTTTTATATATCTTTGTTATTGTTTTCGGGATTGTGGGAAACGGTATTTCGATCTCTGTCTGTACACACAAACTGAAAGATTGACATTAAAGTTGACTTTGACTTGACTTGATACTCTAACTTTACAGACACATATTTTGCAAATGTTTGCTTACAGAACAGTAATGTCAACAAAGATATTCAGAAAGAATGGCCCTACGCTGACCAGCTGCACTAAAATGCTGCTTTCACATTGAAGCATTAATCATTTTAATCCTGAAGTTTAACATGACTTATACAAACATAAACTGTATACATTTATAATTTAGCAATACTTGGAAAGCAGGACTTTAACTGATTTGACTGACAATTGCTATTGTTGCCTACGAGTATCTAAATAATTATTCCACTGCTGGCAGACAGTGGTATGTTAAGTGGAAATGTGGACAATGGTTTTATAGGAATACTGGCCTTGCTAAATTGAATTGACCTTAGCTGAAATTGGGCAAGAATGGTCTGTTGCTCACCCTAATGACATTATTCTGGTTCTTGTTTGGACAGATAACAACCAAGAAGAGGACATTTCTGGTCAGAGCAGTGTGACTGCCTGTCAACAGCTCAGTAACCCAGAGGACAGTGATATGGAGGTGATGAGACGAGCGCAGGACAATGACTGTGTGAACGTGGTTTTCCCTGGAACTGTGACTCAGGAAGGCTGCTGCCGCTTCGTCAGTGAGATCCTAAAGTGCATCCTCTATCAGAGACAGCAACTGCCCATGACATATGACCAGCTGGTGTACTCCCAGAAGAAACAGCAAGCCTCCATGCAGGTGAATTAGGAACACATGTGTGCACCTTCAAGATTCAAAGGCTTTATTGTCATATGCAGCTACAGCGAGAACATCCTAAATTCCAAGCTCCTCCAACAATGCAACATATATTATACCATAAAATAATTAAAGTAAAAAATAGTGCAGATCATATAATGGTGCAAGTAAAATGCAGAATTAGGTAAATTATATACAGGTAAACTAGGGTGAGATCAGACAGAATACAAAATGAAATACTGTATATTGCACTTATATATAAGTATGTTAAACATAATCAGATGTATGTGCTATAAACTTATGTAAGTGATTGATACAAATGCATAGTTGGATAGGATCTTGAGACATGGCAGCCATACAGGGTGGCATTTTGCACAAATGTTAAAAAATGAAGAAATGATGTGGATTTGAGATGAACTTAAACCGTTTGTTTAATGTTTTGCTTTTCAGGATGAAGACATAGTAGCTCGGAGGCCGGGGCAGTCTGCAGACGTGAGCGGGCGCAAGTGTCAGCAGACCCCTCAGGAGCTGGAGGAGGTGCTCTTCTCCCTCAGCAGGGTGCCCCGCGTGCTGCTGCTGATGATCAACATGGAGGCCCTGGTGTTGGCTGGTGGAGACAAAAGTCTACAGGTGTCCGCATGCTTAAGGCAACTCTTCCGGACTCTGTTTGTGGCCGACCTTTTGTCGGACACCAAACCTGTTCGTTTGATTCCCACCACGGTCTTGGTACTGGCCCACAGGGACTGCGGCGTAGGGTGGTTCCGCCCTAAACTACAATTTAAAGTGCCAACCCGTGTAAAGAACCGAATTATCGCTCTGTCTAATGATCCCAGCACCTGCAAGGAACCAATGGTCCAGGGGTCCGACTGGGAGGATTATGTGTGGTTTCAGGCACCCATGACCATCAAGGGCTTTGGCAAGTGACATCAGGAGTTGGGAAGCACATAGTCTGAGATGCGGATCTCTGTTTGGAGCCTTTTTCCTACAATTTTATTTTATTGGTGGTTCAAAGGAATTAAAAACTTGAATTATGAGTAACATGTTTTCTACTTGACACTTAAAAACAAAAGTGCATTTATTGACGCCGGCAGTAAGGTGTATTATCCTCTTATGAAATACTGAGATAATTTGTTCTTAGGAACCTTTGTTGGCATAATCTGTTTGAGCACATTGTGTATTGTTTATATTTCTGAAGAATGTTTTGCAGAAAATTCTAACACTTGCTAATTGGACATCAAACATAAAAACAACACATTAATGGTGTAATACATTTTTAAAGAGCGAGAACTTGAAGTGTCTATTGTTTTAATAATTTGAATCGCTTTAATCTTATCTTTAGATATATTCAAGTGACAGTATCATCTGTGTATGTGTTTACATTTTATTAAAATGTGAAAACGATTTAAACAATGCTGACATTTCTTAACACAATCAAGCAATGAGGTGCATTGTAGTGTGGAAATAATCTTAGTAAAAATTAAGTGCATTCATATCTCATTTGGAATGAGTAAACAAAATCGAATAACAGAATTAATAATGAACCGATGTACCATAATTACGTTGGTGTGTAAGTGCATTAACACGGTCAGAACTTCTCCACTTTTTTCACAAACTGGACAAAGTCGTTGGCTAGCAGCTGAGGCTCCTCAAAGGCAGCAAAGTGACCGCCTCGTGGCATGTAATTGTACGACTGGATGTTTCGATACCTAATCTGTGCCCAAGACTTTGGGCAGTGCAACAGCTCGTTGGGGAAGGCGGCAAGTCCAGTGGGTACAAATATTCCTGTCCTAAAACACAAGAGGAAACCGAATCAGAGGTATGACATGGTTTGATTATAAGGTTGTCAAATTTGTAAAACAAATGACAGTTTGGATAATAGGAGCATCCAACCACATACTTTGCATCCACTCTGTTGTCTGGATTTCCCTTGAAGTTCTCTTTGTAGAAGCGCATGGAGGAGACGATGGAGCCTGTGGTCCAGTAGATCATCACGTTTGTCAGGAGGTCATCCAGGCTGAATTTCCTGTATGGATGCAGACATTATTTAACAAACAGCCAGCAACAATCTTTGTTGAATCTATCATACAATATATTTATATATGCCTAAAAAGGCAAAACTGAATGTTGTCTCGTACCTCTCCAGCCCACCATCCTCGAGATCTCTGTTCCTATTATCAGTCCAGGTGGAGAACTTCTCCAGGATGTAGGCCGCCAAGCCTACAGGAGAGTCATTGGCTCCACAGCCTGTAACCACAGAATAAGATATTGGAGAGATAGTTTGGATGTTTCAAATTAGAGTAATATGAGGTACATATCCAGAGTTAGTGTATACAGATGTTAAGCATTGTTCTGCTGGGGCTGGGATCATCAGCAACATTTATTTTATCCCCCTAAAAATACCCTTTTGTCAAAGAAACCTTATTTTACCTTATAGAACAATGAAGTTGCTGGTCTACCGCTGCCACAATCGGTCAGTTTGTGATACTGTGTGACTGATGTGTTAAATGATTCGTTTGGATTAATCAGGTCAGGTCAAATGATTGTTTTAGCAAATGGAGTATAGTTGCTTTAATGGAAGCATAGACAGTAAAGGCTTCAGTTCCCTGTGGATTGATGACATTTGCCCTGTGTTTTTCTCGAAACTGAATATGGATAAATACTTCATACAACACCACCTAAAAAATCGGAACTTTCACTTAAAGCGCTTAATAAATACTCAACTGAGATAATAAAATACTAGCAACTGTTTGCTTGCCTCAGGTGGTTTGTCTTTGGCCTGTCAGCAGTGTCAATATGATCATCAGAATGTGTCCCCACCTGCAGTGTCTGGTTTAGTGGCCTGGATGTGAAGGTAGCCGCTTTCCTTTAGGATTTCCCAGACATTCTTCTCAAAGAAAGGGAACAACCGGCGAACATCTTCCCGACTCAAGCCCACCAGGAAGGGCAGATAAGGTCCAATAATGAGGGAAAGCATCACTTTGAACCCTTTGTTTGACATACACATGTTTAAGTGCAGACCTTTCACGCATCTGGAAAAGATTACCAAAAAATCTAAATTACAGTTAATGTGTAACAGGATTTGAATCTCTATTAATTTACAAATTAAAGCTAGAAATGCTAGTTTTGATCATGTTTTTTATTTTGACCTTTCTCCAGCCTACAGGAATTTGTCGTGCAAATAGTTTTGGTCGATTGTGAACTTTGCACACAGCAAACACTGTTTCACATTTCTGTCAGAATCTCAAATTGCTCTCTTTTATTAAATAAACAAGTGGGTGTGGGAAATTCCACTGAAGTGATACAACTTGAGGCATGTTATGGCTTGTTTTTTGTCTTACTGCGGTTTCATCTGTGACATGTTGGTGGTGATGAGAGAGCCCCAGTCTCCACCCTGCAGATAGAACTGGGAGAATCCTAAACGCTCCATCAGTGTCAGGAAAATGCGGGCAGCAGCGAGACTGTTAAATCCTGAAAAGATACAAAAAAAACACATCTGTTAATCTGCTGCTCTAGCAGAAATACATACATTACTAAGAATCCTCTACCTTGTTTGTGGGAGGCTTCTGAGAAAGCGTAGCCAGGGATAGATGGGCAGATGACCTCAAACACAACACCATCCTGGTTCTCTGTGAGAAGTGGCAGAATTCTGTAGAACTCATAGAAGGAGCCAGGCCAGCCGTGAACGAGCATAAGAGGCAGAACCTTCTGGTTGTCACGGTGTGGTGGTCGCACGTGAATGAAGTGCACATCCAATCCTGCATCAAAGCAAAAGCATTGGTGCTTAAAGAAAGTAAATAGTGTGTGGAATGATTCTTTAAAAATGTTACTCAAAAGCAAAACCTGTTTATATAGCTTGGGGCTGTGTGTACCTTCTATTTTGGTTTTGAAGTGTGGATACTTGTTAAGCACCTCCACCTGCTTTTTCCAATCAAATGTGTGTCTCCAATAGGAAACCACTTTCTTGAGATGTGTGGAGTTGAATCCATACTGGAAGCAGCTATCTTCCAAAGGATCAGCATAGCGGGTTCTGTCAATGCGCTCATGAAGGTCCTGTTGAGTAAGAGCACTGTTGATTACTTGTCATAAACATGTCTGAATGCTACTTTAAAAATATGATTATTAAACAGTTTGTTAAGAGCTCAAAAAGGACCTCTATCTCTTCATCTGAGGTTTGCACTTTGAAGGGATATATTTGATCATCCTCTGACAGTGGCTTCTCTCCTGCTCCCCACCATCCTTCACCAAGGGGGATACTTTTGACTTGTCTTCTCTTCTGCACCATGTATGCCAGTATGCCCCCAGCTGCCACTGCTGAGCCTATTAGGAGTTGCTTTTGGAAGGCATCCAAACTGCAGAATGTTCCCCTGCAGAATGTGGGAAAATAAGAAAACAAACACATTGGAGATAATCACAGCTGTAGAATAAGTATAAATAAATATATTACAGATATATAATAGGTATACATAATTAGCCAATTGGGGAATTAGTCGCTTATCCTACTTACCTCAGAACCTGGAGTCTTTCCATTGCGCAGTTCCAAAGGTGAGTTTTTTCTAGCCTGCACTTGTAGGGCAGAGGTAAAAAGTTTCATTTTCCGCACCGCTCATCGAATTTTGTGCAAAGCAAGCCAAAATCCAAACCACATGCGTTTCAACATACCTTGGTTGCCTCCTCTAAAGTTTTCCCTTCAGATAATGTAGGAATGTGCTCAAGTGGTGGTGGAAAAGGCCACTACGGGAGTCGGGAATGAACAAATCGAACACATTCGCGACTGGCTAAAATGAAAACCAAGAGGGAGGGGTTTGTGTTGCAGAGGCTGATGATTGGCTGCGAGAGGTGTCAATCCCCGTGAAAAAAAAACAGCCGCTGCCTTGTTGTTTAGATAAAAGGGAGGAGAGACGTCGAGCTGTTGTTTTGTGGTATTGCTTATTACAGTAAAACAGTAAGAGACATGATGTGGAAGATTGTCCTCCCTGTTCTTGCGGCGGTTTTTGCCGTCGGCTCATCGTCAATGGTCGGGGGGTATACAAACATAGATGTCAATGACGAAGGGGCTCAAAATGCCCTCAACTTCGCTGTCGTCGAACACAACAAGCAATCCAACAGCATGTTCCTCAGCCAGGTGGCGGAAGTGGTGGGGGTGAAGAGACAGGTTGGTAACCTTTAAGCTGGGCTTTAAATGTCTTAAGATTTGACTTTACAGACATGGTCAAATCAAGATACTTTGTTTATATGCAACCGTTGTCGTGGGCCTGCTTTTACGCCTGCGCCCATCAGGCTAAATGTTTCATTGTCACTCCTTATCCACATAAAGGCACATACAACAGCAGAGGGGGGAGAAGTACTCAGATCTTGTAATATGTAAAAGTACCAGATTTGATTATAATTAATGATGCATTAATGTGTTTATCAAAGCTGGTAAAGGTGCAGCTAGTTTTAATTACTTTGTATACTGTAGGGTAGTTACTGAATGTTACTCCAGATGTAATTTAAGTATTATTTATTTTTCTCATCATTAATCCAAGTCTGCAAAGTAACTAGGCAAGGCAAGTTTATTTATCTAGCACCTTTCAACACAAGGCAATTCAAGGTGCTTTACAAAAATGAAAGACATTGTTGACATATTGTGTAGGCAACTAAAAGTTGCCTACACAATAAATATAGTGGAGTAAGAGTACACCATTTACCTCTGAATTGTAGAGGTACAAAGTGTACTCACTCCGTGTCTCAAATTGTACTTTAGTACAGTACTTGAGTGATAATCTCTGTATTTATGCACGGATACTGAAAGTAAATAATGGATTTGGACTCAAAAAAACATGTTGACCCTTTGAGCACAGACACCCCTAATCCAATCAAACCCTGTTATATGAAGTCTGAATGTTTGTCACTATAAGATGTCATGGAAGACCACCCAAGCTTGTTAAAAATGCATAAATGAGGCATTAAGAATCTGATCATGATAATTGTTGTGATCTTTTCAACTTTGGTGGGATGTAATAGCTGACAGTTTTGCCTTGATTCTGCATTGCTAAAGGGCTTTATCATAAAGGTTTTCAATGATTTGTTTTTCTAACAACAAGTTCTTCTTACAGTTGGTTGCTGGTTTGAAATACGTCATAACCGTGAGAATGGGGAACACCCCCTGCAGAAAGGGCACTGCAAACGAAGTGTGTCCCATTCACCAAGACCCAGTCCAGGCTCTGGTAAGGACTTTATTAAGAGGCTCCAATCTCAGCTTCAGGAAGAAATAAGCCCCCATTGTATTTATTAATTGGAAGCTTTAAGACGTAATGTCTAAATTCCATACAGTACACTTGTATTGCTATCCTCAACAATAGACTACAAACTATCAGATTGTGAAATAATTTGGTACTTACTTCCCCTATATGAGTCATCGGGTTTTGTTTGTTGCTTTCTGCAAAGAGAAGTCAGGGAGGAGAACTGCCTCTACATTTTAACTAGATGACTAAGCTTAACAAATAATTCTACATTTGCCTATTAAAAATGAAAGAGGTCCATTGAAAGAGGAAAATATTTGATTACTTGAATAAAATCTGATTCTTAAATAATCAGGATCTTTGAACATGGGGGATGATAAGGTTTGCAAGTTATGCTATGTTGATCTTTGACTTTGATCTAATCTCAAAGTTGCAATGCTATATTCTGTGCTACAATGCTATACATATATATATATATGATGTCACTCTTTTTCTTTTTCAGCCCTACCAGTGCGAATTCACCGTGCTGGTCGTCCCATGGCGTAATGAGACTAGGATGCTCGGGCAGAAATGCTAGAAAGAGAACTACGTGGAAAATCTCCAGTGCTGGAATTGTTTGCGGAATATCCCTCAATCAGAACAATATGTTTTCGGTTAGATAAACCAGAAAAATATTAACTTTTCCATTTTCTGCCTAAGCTACTATACTTTATGCTAAATTCAGTACCTGTTGACTTTTCCTATACAGTATTGCAATGTTTGACATTGACATTAATTTTAGAAGAGCCACTTTGTACTGCTTAATCACTTAACCTAGCAAATACCAAATAATTATTAACTGAACTGTTGATTAGGCTATTAAAACATGCTGTTTTGAAATGAAAATAAAGCATCTTGTCAACCTACATCAATGTGTTCATGTGGTGATTGATAGTACAAATAATTAGGTCAAATGTATTCAGATTGATATTTTATAGAAACATGTTTTGTTGTGATTCTTTAGCATACATTAAAGGTGGGGTAGGTAAGTTTGAGAAACCGGCTCGAGATACACTTTTTGTTATATTCCATGGAATGCTGTTAACATCCCGATAGCAATGAATATCTTAAGTGCTTTGACAAAAAATCCATTAAAAAATGTCATCTGTGGAAGCCGTAGTACGTACTGTAAAAAGCACGACCAATCATTTTAGCCGGCCCGGCTAAAATAACTGGATGGCCTACCTGCCTGTCAGCCTTCCATCTGTGGTGCCCTCATTGGTCATGTGCGCGTTCGTGTGTGTTGGAGGGGCTCTGTAAGGAAGTAGCAGATTTCTTCCGGCTGTGTATTTTCAAATTTCAAAAATTACCTACCCCACCTTTAACTGGCGTGGCCAATAAGATAAAAAGTGTTATTTAAGATGAGAAGTTTAATAAAAAAAATTATAAAAACTTCTGCCTCTGCAGATCAATTACCTCCTTAATAATATTAACTGAACATTTCTATTTATTTATTTTTTATTCGAATACAGAGCATGAAACTAGAGTGTTTTACCCGTTCTAAACTCTTGTCCCTAATTGGGCTTTTATTTTGAAAATCGATAGCGGATGTTTGAACTTTAACAGTTGGCAACTTATTAACCATCAATGTTTCAGCTTTATTTATTTTTGAATCATCTCTTCTTAAATAATTGCTCAAATGGGATGACTCAAAATGGGATAAAAACAAAAGCTTTTATTTTCGGACAGGAAGTATTTTTCTGTTTAAGTATAGACCAGGCATCCTCAAAGTCCGGACTCCGGTCCGGATCCGGACCGAACCACAACTGTCTCTGGACTCTGAGCAAATTATACTTTTCATATGTGTTATCTGCGAGACATCGCCACAACGCAACGAGTCTACATGTTCCGCTATGTCCACTACAAACAGCGCTCTGCATGTCCGACTGTTCCACTGTATGTGTGTGTCTGTCAACGCATTGGTCCAATCACATTCAGCATCCCGTCAGCGTTTTTTTCCCCCACCAACAGTCTGCGAATCAGAGGCACAGTAGGGCGGGTCTTCGCGGAATGCGGGTGGGAAAAATGCGTGTGTTTAAAAAAAAGAAGTCAGAGCGAGAGTTAACAGCTCATCTAGTTGCATCTGTACTTTAGCTAGTAGCCTAGTTTCACCTACTGGGGTGGCCTGGGGGGGCAACTGCTATCCTGAAAATAGGCCTTGCCACCCCAGTTGGCAGCTTTGTTTTGAAAGAAAAGTTGTGGCTCATCGGACATTTATGAGAGAAAGTCTCTAATGTCCGAGTGCAAGTGAATGCAGCACAAGACGCACGCCTTGTAACCCTCCCCCGGACCTGGTGCGAGCTTTGAAATATGATTGGCGGCGATTTCATTTGAAC